>NC_090234.1:18668697-18858697 GCF_024489055.1 Chanodichthys erythropterus | reverse complement strand
AATGTTTGTGCCGCCTTGAAATTTTAAGTTCAGTCAACTTGAAATGTGAAGTTGCATTAAGTGAAAACTTGGATATTTCAGTTATCTCAACACGTTAAATCCTGGAAAGTTATTTTAAAGCACAACTACAGCAATAATTTGTAAGGGTTATTTGTAATAATTGATACTGTAAGAATAGAGGGCAACAGTCCCAATCAATAAGAAAAAAGTAATTTATTTTTATTTTCCCCATTGTAGTAATACTTTTTTAGTTACAGACCATGAGCTCTGAGGTGAATTGTTGATATGCTTCTGTAAAGGTCACCATGATTTTGCCAAGTAAGACATGTTCCTAGATCAACATATTTTGTTGATCACTGAAACCACATTCCAGTCTGAAAAATTAGTCCTAACCATAAACCTAACCCAGGTATTAGCCTAAACTTGACATAAACTGTAAACGTGTGCCTCAAATTTCATTGGTTGATTGAAATGTTGTTCTGGGATCATCAAAGATGTTGATCCAGGATCATGTTGTACTTGGCGAAATCACGTTCACCATCTGGATGAGATTATTTTCTCACTTTCTTGCTTTCGTTCTTTCTTGCCTGCTTGCTTTCTTTTTTTAAAGTCGTGTTTCATGGAGAAAGAAGAATCAGTTGCTTTAGTTTAACCTGGAAAAGGCAAATGCCATAAAAACTCAGCAGTGACTGCCCACTAAAGCATTACAAAAGTCTTGCTATTTGAATTGTGTCTTTCAAAAAGTGATTATTTCATAAGACATCAAAAAGCAAAGTACTTAATATTTATGAATATATTAACGCATATATATATTGTAATTTACTTAGATCTTATGCTTATTTACTTATAGCATAAAATTGATGATTTTGACACTGGCTTCTGTATATAGTGTGCTCTGCCATCTAGTGTATACTCTGTGTCATTACATGCTTGCATTTTTCCTCATTGTGACTCACGTGATGATTCTTTGAGTAATGTCTTAATCCTTGTATAATGTCATTGCCTTGCTTACTAGTAAATGGAATTAGTAATTCAAGCAACTGTTTATTCCTGGTGATCTTCGTCAAGAAGAGCACTAACTATTCTTGCCTAATCAAGTGAACCCAAAGGCGAAAATAAACTCATAGTTTACCTCCTCTTTCTTACAGTTGCATTATTTCTTGCTGCTAAAGGTGAATGAACACAGAAACATTATTAATACTAACATACTTTATTCAAAGTTTAATATTGCTAGTTGCACAAAGAAACCAGTGTGCAAGTCTTGAAAGAGGTCAGCTGTTCTCTATCCATCACAGATCGTCATGTTCCTCGTGTTCACTCTTAAGCAGGATCTTGGCTTTTATCATGTTCTCCGCCACTGCACACAAAGAAAGATATAGGCAGGGGAAATGATTAATGCATGCTTAACTAATGACTATAGTAAATCAAATATTAATTATCAACATTAGCACGTTCTGTAGCCGAGAATGTGTTACAGGTGAGCATGAATAAACAAATGAACAGCTCAGCTCTGCTGTTGGGAGAGTGGGAAAGCTCAAGCTGAACCATCCGTGCTTGACAACTATAGAGCTCCTGCCTCTCAGCGGAGCTCATTAGACAGCAGAAACACACTCACAGAAGTCCATGTCGGCTGACTCATACGTGTACATTCGGTTGGCGTACTTTCCAACAATGTCAGCTCGCACAGTCAGCGAGGGATCTAGGTGCAGGAGGAGAGAAGATGGAGAAGAGTGATTCTCACGACAACATGACCTATAATTTCCCCCAAATCAAATCACTTTACATAAGGAAAATGAAATCAGGGCCACCAAATTTTAAAAGCAGTGCAACAACTAGGCCTACTACTATGATGTGTAAATACTTTAAAATGTCAGTATTAGAAAATATATAATATAATATAATAAAGTGTTTTATTACTGTTTAATAGGAAATATGTGAAAACTCACCAACAAACATGATTCTGGGGACATAAAAGCCATCAGGGGCCAAGTGTTCATCGGTGGTCTCGTGCTGAAAATCACGATCACTACTTGGTCAAAAACTCTTTTGAATATTCTTACTGTTTTAAACGCATACTCCAATGTCTGCTGAATATTATACAAGATTTGTACTTTACCACTAAATTGAGCATGATGAAATCAGATTTGGCCAGCCTTTGAATAGTTGGATGTTCAACAAAAGCCTTCTTCAGAGCTAAAAATAAACAAAAGAGTGGAAGAAGAGATGAATAAATTTACATGCATTTTTAAAGCAAAGATTTATTACTCTCTGGTTGTCATTTAAAGCAGGGGTTTTCAAACTGGGGTTCAAAAAACTGTAAAAAATAATAAATATAAGATTGAAATAAATAATTGGATAATATTAAAAAAAATATTAAAATGATATCAAATTATTTGAATAAATAAATAATATTATATATTAATATTAATATTAATTTAATATTATTATTATTATTTATTTATAATTATTTTTTTATTACATTTTATGAATTAAACAGCCAGTAAACTCTTTATCACTAATAGAAAAAAATGAAAGAACCCATTAAACATGAAAGCATTATGTAATCATTAAAGACATTTCTCCTTACAGAACCTTTTTGAATCCCACTGAACCTTTTTTCTAAGAGTGTATATAGCAGCCTTTTAAAGGACCCTTGCACAATCATGATGATGTTTGGATGGTTAAAACCCCTGATTTAAAGGAACAGTGCACCTATTACTGTACGAGTTTGGAGTTTTACTTGTATGTATGGACTTTTGTTATTGTTCAGTAAAACTTTGAAAACATACAGCTTCATTAGTTAACATGTTAATTCATTATCACTAAACTGACAATAAAAATACTTATAAAGTATTAATTATTATTAATTAATGTTAATTTCTTAGTTACTATTTAATAACATTACTAAAATCAAAATAACTTATTTAATGGACCTGAGATAAAACTCAGGTGTGTTTCTAAACTAACATTAACAAAAAAATAACACTTTCTGTAACAAATGTAGCTATTGCTCAATCTTAGTTAACGCATTAAATATAGTAAAGTGTTATCTGTTGTTCTTTATAGCCTAATTCTTTTGCATTTTGATCTGTTTGAAAATTTCAGATTTCATTTTTGCTTTATTACAAAAAGAGTTCTTAAACCTGTTAAACTATGACAAAAATGGTTTTGCAACTTATTTTAATATCGTGATAGTACCGTACACCATGATAAAAGCTTCATCAATTAATCGCAACATGAAAATTTGATACCATCACATGCCTAGTATCTACAGCACAAGGAAATAGTCTATACCTGGGGTGTCCAAACTCGGTCCTGGAGGGCCACTGTCCTGCAGAGTTTAGCTCCAACTTGCCTCAACACACCTGCCTGGAAGTTTCTAGTATGCCTAGTAAGAACTTGATTATCTGGTTCAGGTGTGTTTAATTGGGGTTGGAGCTAAACTCTGCAAGACGATGGCCCTCCAGGAGCAGGAATGGACACCTCTGGTCTGTACAATTTTATTTCATTACAGATCATGTATACTGTTTGAAAAAAGATGCAAAATATGCAAACCTTTACTGTGCGGACAATCCTCCAAATGATGAATGACCATCAATGGCTTATTACTACAGTAAAACAGATATGTGTATTTAAAGCCTGATTGTACATAACATACAGGTGAGAGTGGAGTTTAATGTGATTGTATAATCTTTAGGTACCCTTTGACCGCTTTGGTCAGTCCCTCCTCATACGTCTGAACCCAGGTGATGTCATCGCCCCAGCCTGAAAGAAACCAACCAACCACTTTGAATGGGATGTTTTTCTATGATTAATTTGGCATATTATAATACCAAAAATGGACTTCTGTGATGCTGTGATTCATTGATACCTCTTGAAAGAGTTTGGACTGTCTTTTTTTTCCTTTGAGTAGAGACGTCACAGAACACAAAGAATAAAAATAAGACACAGACCGTCCCGTGCTGCATGATTATATTATGTTCTGCTGTGCTGGAGAGAGAGAGAGAGAGAGAGAGAGAAGAAAAAGAAAGGCAAAGGTGACTAATGCTCTGAATATTAGACAGTTTTTAAGGTTGGGTCCACCTACTGACATTGCAATGACATTCTGTCAAATAGATGAGACAAGAGCCGTTGAACTGGACAAACGTGCTTCTGAAACTTTGTTCTGACAGCAATGAGTGACAAATGTTTACTTGAATAATACAGCATTTTAATTTGAGAAACTGTTTGTTTTATAATTTAACTTGACAGTATTAATAAGAACTACAATTAACATTTTCACCTACAAATTTGCCCTGTATAAAATACTATTATGAAGTGAAAGTAAACATTTGGTAACACTTTATTTTAAGGTGACATAGTTGCGTGTTACTATGTGTACTTACTGTAGTATTAAAATTAAATTATGCATAATTACAAGTAGCTAACTCTAAATGCTTTAAATAAAATATTTTAAAAAACTAACTAACCCTGACTGTAACATGTTTTTAATTAATATTACTCAGTACATATGTAACTGTCACCTTAAAATAAAGTGGAACCAAACTTTTTTTTCCATAAAGATTTCCCTTGACATTCAAATTGTAACTATAGTTTTGCATTCTCTAAAACAACATTCTTTTTATGCGGCCAAGTTTGGAGCGAAATACAAAAGAAACCTGTTCATGTCAAATGAGAATAATGTTAAAACTTATGAGTTAGTTTGCAGTGCTCCAACAAACAACCCAGCCTTTATATATTTGGATAATACATTTAGATTCAGATTAATTCAGTCCCATAGCACACAAGAAATTAAGAAAATAGCATTTGCAAGTAAAAGAGAACCTACCGGGAATGAAACAGGTGAACCAGAGCAACTGTCCCTTTCTCCAAGCCGACAGCAACTATATGTTGTATGCCAGGCAATTTATAGTCACACTGTGTAACCTCCCAAACAGGTTTTGTATACAGGAAATACAGAATTCCTCTCATGTTTATTTAGCCAATCACAGAAACTCAGTAGATATCTTTATGTTGCGTAATATGTAAACAGTTATTTTTTATCCAAAGATCTTTTTCTTAAGTCATTTTATTACAGAAAATATTCTTTGCCTCATGCTGTTTAACTACTCAAGGTAGAGGTTTGAATATGCACACCTTTATGCAACAAGCCCAGAAACCTGTCAGTTTTAGGTGGAGACCTTTGTGCTTAATGATTATCCTGCATCTGTATTGTCATGATCTTTCTATTGAAAGACTACCCAACTGAAAAACACAGTGGTGTGATTGATCATTTGCTGGTTGATGTTCAAAAACACCATGTTTCCAACAAATGCTAACATTCAACGGTTGTTCTTTTTAACCCTTTCATGCATAGAGGTTATTACAGTGGACAGCTATTCAAAAAGCATTTTCTTGCGTATGCATGGGTTCTGGCTATCAGCCTCTAGAGTGGACACTAGTGCATCATCCTATACTTTGCCACCAAATGGCAAGCCGTTGTACATGGAATTAAATGTAATGCATGTTACTTGATGTCACAATCACCAGTGAGAGTGCCCGTCATTGCCATCAGAGGGCACTCCAACCCGGACTAATATTACTGTCAAAGACTCCATTACCCATAACACACTGCCTGGTCTATCTGCCATGATTGTTCACAGCTGTTTACCATCATGGCAGATAGACCAGGCAGTGTGTTATGGGTAATGGAGTCTTTGACAATAATAGTCTGAGTTGGAGTGCCCTCTGATGGCAATGACGGGCACTCTCACTGGTGATTGTGACAATTGTAATGCATTGCTTGGTACATCAAAAAAGTTATCTGCTTATGTAATGCATGTTACTTATAATGCATTTCTTTACTCGTTACATCAAAAAAGTAATCTGATTACGAAATGCATGTTACTTGTAATGCATTACTTTACCTGTTACATCAAAAAAAGCAATCTGATTACGTAATGCACGTTACTTGTAATGCGTTACTTTACTCATTACATCAAAACGTAGTCTGATTACGTAATGCACGTTACTTGTAATGCGTTACTTTACCTGTTACGTCAAAAAGTAATCTGATTACATAATGCACGTTACTTGTAATGCGCTACTTCACTCGTTACATCAAAAAGTAATATGATTACATAATGCACATTATGTGTAATGCATTACTTTACCTGTTACATCAAAAAAGCAATCTGATTACGAAATGCACGTTACTTGTAATACGTTACTTCACTCGTTACATCAAAAAGTAATATGATTACATAATGCACATTATGTGTAATGCATTACTTTACCTGTTACATCAAAAAAGCAATCTGATTACGAAATGCATGTTACTTGTAATACGTTACTTCACTCGTTACATCAAAAAGTAATCTGATTACGTAATGCACATTATGTGTAATGCATTACTTTACCTGTAACATCAAAAAAACAATCTGATTAAGCAATGCACGTTACTTGTAATGCGTTATTTTACTTGTTACATCAAAAAGTAATATGATTACATAATGTACATTACTTGTAATGCGTTACTTCACTTGTTAAATCAAAAAGTAATCTGATTACATAATGCACGTTACTTGTAATGCGTTACTTTACCTGTTACGTCAAAAAGTAATCTGATTACATAATGCACGTTACTTGTAATGCATTACTTTACCTGTTACATCAAAAAAGTAATCTGATTACGAAATGCATGTTACTTGTAATGCGTTATTTTACTTGTTACATCAAAAAGTAATATGATTACATAATGTACATTACTTGTAATGCGTTACTTCACTTGTTAAATCAAAAAGTAATCTGATTACATAATGCACGTTACTTGTAATGCGTTACTTTACCTGTTACGTCAAAAAGTAATCTGATTACATAATGCACGTTACTTGTAATGCGCTACTTCACTCGTTACATCAAAAAGTAGTCTGATTACGTAATGCACGTTACTTGTAATGCGTTACTTTACTCGTTACATCAAAACATAGTCTGATTACGTAATGCATGTTACTTGTAATGCGTTACTTTACCTGTTACGTCAAAAAGTAATCTGATTACATAATGCACGTTACTTGTAATGCGCTACTTCACTCGTTACATCAAAAAGTAGTCTGATTACATAATGCACGTTACTTGTAATGCATTACTTTACCTGTTACATCAAAAAGTAATCTGATTACGTAATGCACGTTACTTGTAATGCGTTACTTTACCTGTTACATCAAAAAGTAATCTGATTACGTAATGCACGTTACTTGTAATGCATTACTTTACCTGTTACGTCAAAAAGTAATCTGATTACATAATGCACGTTACTTGTAATGCGCTACTTCACTCGTTACATCAAAAAGTAGTCTGATTACGTAATGCACGTTACTTGTAATGCATTACTTTACCTGTTACATCAAAAAGTAATCTGATTACGTAATGCACGTTACTTGTAATGCATTACTTTACCTGTTACGTCAAAAAGTAATCTGATTACATAATGCACGTTACTTGTAATGCGTTACTTTACCTGTTACGTCAAAAAGTAATCTGATTACATAATGCACGTTACTTGTAATGCATTACTTTACCTGTTACATCAAAAAAGTAATCTGATTACGAAATGCATGTTACTTGTAATGCATTACTTTACCTGTTACATCAAAAAAGTAATCTGATTACGAAATGCATGTTACTTGTAATGCGTTATTTTACTTGTTACATCAAAAAGTAATATGATTACATAATGTACATTACTTGTAATGCGTTACTTCACTTGTTAAATCAAAAAGTAATCTGATTACATAATGCACGTTACTTGTAATGCGTTACTTTACCTGTTACGTCAAAAAGTAATCTGATTACATAATGCACGTTACTTGTAATGCGCTACTTCACTCGTTACATCAAAAAGTAGTCTGATTACGTAATGCACGTTACTTGTAATGCGTTACTTTACTCGTTACATCAAAACATAGTCTGATTACGTAATGCACGTTACTTGTAATGCGTTACTTTACCTGTTACGTCAAAAAGTAATCTGATTACATAATGCACGTTACTTGTAATGCGCTACTTCACTCGTTACATCAAAAAGTAGTCTGATTACATAATGCACGTTACTTGTAATGCATTACTTTACCTGTTACATCAAAAAGTAATCTGATTACGTAATGCACGTTACTTGTAATGCGTTACTTTACCTGTTACATCAAAAAGTAATCTGATTACGTAATGCACGTTACTTGTAATGCATTACTTTACCTGTTACGTCAAAAAGTAATCTGATTACGTAATGCACGTTACTTGTAATGCATTACTTTACCTGTTACATCAAAAAGTAATCTGATTACGTAATGCACGTTACTTGTAATGCATTACTTTACCTGTTACGTCAAAAAGTAATCTGATTACATAATGCACGTTACTTGTAATGCGCTACTTCACTCGTTACATCAAAAAGTAGTCTGATTACGTAATGCATGTTACTTGTAATGCGTTACTTTGCCTGTTACATCAAAAAGTAATCTGATTACGTAATGCACGTTACTTGTAATGCATTACTTTACCTGTTACGTCAAAAAGTAATCTGATTACGTAATGCACGTTACTTGTAATGCATTACTTTACCTGTTACATAAAAAAGCAATCTGATTACGAAATGCACGTTACTTGTAATACGTTACTTCACTCGTTACATCAAAAAGTAATCTGATTACGTAATGCATGTTACGTGTAATGCATTACTTTACCTGTAACATAAAAAAACAATCTGATTACGCAATGCACATTACTTGTAATGCATTACTTTACCTGTTACATCAAAAAGTAATATGATTACATAATGCACATTACTTGTAATACATTACTTTACCTGTTACATCAAAAAAGCAATCTGATTACGAAATGCATGTTACTTGTAATGCGTTATTTTACTTGTTACATCAAAAAGTAATATGATTACATAATGCACATTACTTGTAATACATTACTTTACCTGTTACATCAAAAAAGCAATCTTATTACGTAATGCACGTTACTTGCAATGTTACTTTACTCATTAAATCAAAAAAGCAATCTGATTATGTAATTCACACCAGTTGTAATGCATTACGTTACTTGTTAAATTAAAAATGTAATCTGATCATGTAATGCACATTACTTGTAAAGCATTAACCCCAACACTGCTCACATCAGATGAGATTTGAAAACAAATGCATTTTTCCACAATCTGAAAACATCAATAGATCAATATAGATTTCAGACAAATTTGTCCATTTTGAACATAATCAGAATGATCAGCTAATAAGGGTAAACTGACATACTCTGGTAGACTGGAGGGAGTTTGAGCATTTTCTACATTGTCTAAATTGGGTTTCCACCGAGTTGTACCTTCACCAGTTGTAGAGATTACATAAATCTTGACTGTGGTTATCATAATTCATTTATGAAAGGGTTGAATACCGCGCAGACTGATCAAATTAAAAATATCAAGTCAGAAAAGTGTTTATTTTTTTAATTTTTAAAATTATTATTTTAATGTATTTATTTTAGTTATTTCATTATTATTTTATTTATTTTTAAAGTACATTTACTATTAAATTCATCATTTTTTATAGGCTATTATTTTTTGAACTAATGTATTCATAAATAATAAATTAGTTAAAAAATAACAATAAAATCTGTATTCTGTAATCTGTATTTATTTTATTTTAGTAAATTAATTATCATATATTAATTTATTTTTCATCTGGTCTGTTAACACTGACATATGTTCCAGTTTTGGTCTGAAACAAGAAGAGGGACCCATAGATATACATAATAATTATTATCTAGGGAAAGACCTGACATAAATTTGGACAGCTACAGTGTTCTACTCTTGTTTGTTGTTGTCATGGACATCTGTAGCCTTTGGCGACCGCCTAGGTTCCGCGCAAGCGCAGAATCGGCACAGTGAAGGATTGTGGGATAGAAAGCTATCGCCACGGCAACAGCAGAGTTTAGCGAGCGGAAATCTGCTGCTAGCAGAACAGAAACGGCGATTAATTACTAAAGAAACATCTTTCACACAAAATACTGGTTTAGTTTGCTGCCATGAACGAATCAGTTATCAAAAAGACCCAGGAGACTCTGGGAAAAGTGATCAAAAAGCCTCCTCTGACAGAAAAACTGCTCAGCAAACCGCCGTTTCGATACCTGCACGATATCTTCAGTGAGGTGAGATGCTAAAAACATTATGATGACATAAGTGCTGTTTTATTTCCCTCACCATCTACATGTTCACATTTACACGGTTCAAGTCCAGTTTATAGATCTCAACGTGCTAGCCTGCTAATGTAGCCTGCGCATAGTCTTCAAAAATGTCAGATAAATCATAGTATATCAGACTGAACGTGTAAACCACTAATATTAGCTTTAATATTTGAGCTGCCAGAGCTTTGCATTAGTTTCAGGGTTTAGATGATGTTTGTGTTTTGATGTGCAAGCTGATAGAATATTAATTACAAAAACTTAAAACAATGTTAGCAATATAATTTTTCTTTTAAAGACAGTTTTGGTTTACTGTCATTGCTTAGCTCTTGTTGAGCTGTTTACCTTGTTACTAGGCATAGCTCTGTCCACATGGTTATGCAAACAAAACTAGAGGGTCTACAGCATGAATGTAGATGATCTTGACATATTCATGAGATATCACAAAGATGTGCTTCTTAATCTAAAGAATATATATACTGTCCAATAAATGGCAGCCATTGGCAACAAACATCATCATCCAATGGTTGTTCATTTTTAAGTAAACCAGAGTACTCTGTTAAATGCCATGCACACTGAGCAAATTAAAATAGCAATTCAGAAATGTGTGTATTTTTAAAATTATGTTATTTTTAAATAATTATTGTATTTAGAAGTTATTTAATTGTCATGTAATTTTATTTTTAAATACATGTACTATTAAAGGATTAGTCCACTTTCAAATTAAAATTTTCCTGATAATTTACTCACTCCCATGTCATCCAAGATGTCCATGTCCTTCTCTCTTCAGTCGAAAAGAAATTAAGGTTTTTGATGAAAACATTCCAGGATTATTCTCCTTATAGTGGACTTCAATGGCCTCCAAATGGTTGAAGGTCAAAATTATAGTTTCAGTGCAGCTTCAGACGAGAAATAAGGGTCTTATCTAGAGAAGCCATTGCTCATTTTCCAAAAAAAAAAAAAAAAAAGTTTATACATTTTAACAATAAATATTTTAATAATAAATATGCTCATCTTGAACTAGCTCTCTTCTTCTCTATTATAATTCCAGCAGTGTAGACGCTGCTAAGTGTATTACTGTCCTCCACAGGTCAAAGTTTGAACTAATTGTTATGTACTTGCACTAGCATATTGTATATGACAATTTAGGAATTTTATATGGAGAATAATCCTGGAATGTTTTCATCAAAAACCTTAATTTCTTGGACATGGACATCTTGGATGACATGGGGGTGAGTAAATAATCAGGAAATTTTCATTTGAAAGTGAACCAATCCTTTAAATTAATAATCTTTTTTTAATATATTTATAATATACAGATGGTACATTTAGTTGATAAAATTATATACAGATAAGATAAGTAAGCTTCTTTACTTGTGAGTACAGTTGTATTGCTGGGTGCTGGTCTAAATTGGTAAAATAAAATGTGATTCTCAAACTGATTATCAATCTCTTGACACACACTTATTATTATTGACACACGCTTATTTTTTTTATTGTAGCTGTTTTCCCATTTTTAGAACAATAGTAAAGTTGTAAACTATAAAATAACATAAATTACATTATTTAGTGACCAAAATATTGTAAACACATCAGTCATGTGAAGGCCAAGTATGGTAAACCATATTCTGATTTTTTTTTCCTCTGTATTTAACCCATACAAGTTAGTGCACACACATTGAGTAGTGAACACACACAAGGGCACCTCAGTCATTTCCTGCCAGGATTGAGAATTGTACTTTTGTCCCTAAATTAATAATTTGTATTTGTCTACAAAATTAATTACAAACCTTTTAAGTAAAAACCAAGGTGTCAATATCATGAGAAACATGAATTCACTCTGGTGTGTCCAAACCTTTGACTGGTCAGTTGTAGCCCTGTACAGTTGAGTTGGTTCTAGAGAGTATTAGGTAAAGGAAAAGGACAGTGGGTGTGTTTGTATCCAGAGATAGGTCTGCGGTTTGTAAGCTCAGCTAAAATTAGGTAGATTGATAGAATCACCCTTAAGATCACACCGTCTGTCTACTGTATGCACCTACTACAAAAACTACCTGCAGCAACAGTGTAAAAGCCCAATTCTGCGGCACTTTTTCAACACTAGTATGCATACTCTCCTCATATGAGTTATGCCATTGCTTGTCATAGTATAATGTAGTGTTAAAGGGTTAGTTCACCCAAAAATGTAAATTCTGTGATTTATTACTCACCCTCATGTTGTTCCACACCTGACTTCGTTCATCATCGGAACACAAATTAAGATATTTTTGATAAAATCTGATGGCTTAGTGAGGCCTCAGATGCCCAGAAAGCTACTAAAGACATATTTAAAACAGTTCATGTGACTACAGTGGTTCAACCTTAATGTTATGAAGCGACAGGAATACTTTTTGTGCACCAAAAAAAACAAATAATGACTTTATTCAACAATATCTAGTGATGGGCGATTTCAAAACAGTGCTTCATGAAGCTTCGAAGCTTTATGAATCTTTTGTTTCGAATCAGTGGTTCGGAGCGTGTATTAAACTGCCAAAGTCACACCCCCCAGTGGTGAACCCCTGAAATTTTGAAACACTTATGATGTAACGAAGCCTCGTTTACTAAAATCACGTGACTTTGGTAGTTTGATACGCGCTCCCACCACTTATTCGAAACAAAAGATTTGTAAAGCTTCGAAGCTTCATGAAGCAGTGTTTTGAAATCGCCCATCACTAGATATTGTTGAATAAAGTCGTTATTTTGTTTTTTTTGGCGCACAAAAAGTATTCTCTTCATAACATTAAAGTTGAACCACTGTAGTCACATGAGCTGTTTTAAATATGTTTTTAGTAGCTTTCTGGGCATCTGAAAGTGTTAATTATCTTATTGGCAATGCAGGCCTCACTGAGCCCTCGGATTTCATCCAAAAATATCTTAATTTGTGTTCCGAAGATGAATGAAGGTCTTACAGGTCAACATGATGGTGAGTAATCAATGACATAATTTTCATTTTTGGGTGAACAAACCCTTTAAATTGCATTTTACTGAATATTTTGTAAATTATTTCTCCATCATTATCTGTTTTCATTAATGTGAACAATTTACAAAAGTAAGGATATCTTTCTTCCAAAACCTAGTGAGTGAGCTGCCTGTGTAGCTGAATTGCTGTCTACATATAGTGTTCCAAATCAATGACTTCTGAGGTTCTATTTCAGCAGTAGACAATAACGGCAGTTTCCAGCTCATTTGGTTTTGAAACTGAGTGTATTGTCTTTAGATTTTTGAAATATAAACCTGGTTTTAATCTTTTGTTTACCCATTTTCTTAGGTAATACGTACCACAGGCTTTATGAAAGGACTTTATGGAGAAGCAGAGATGAAGTCAGATAATGTGAAGGTAAAACACCAATAAAAATGTGTCCACGAATGTTTAGGTGCACAGTTTTTCTAAGTTAAATTTGGTTGGCCCTTCTTTATCCCAGTGCTCTTGTGTGTAATATTCTACCATTTAAAAGTTTGGGTTGAGTATGATTTTTTTTTTTTTTTTTTCTAAAGAGATTAATACTTTTATTCAGCAAGGATTAAATTGATTTGATGAAAATGATTGGTCAAAAGTGACTTTTTTTACAAGACGTAATGATATTGAAGATTTCGGTTTCAAATAAATGCTGTTCTTTTGAACTTTCTATTCACATTTCTAAGTCACAGTTTTCACAGAATGTTTTCAACATTGATAATAATAAGATTTTTTCTTGAGCACCAAATAGGCATATACTATATTAAAAAAAAATATAGGCATATTAGAATGATTTCTGAAAGATCTGATACTGAAGACTGGAGAAATGGCTGCTGAAAATTCAGTTTTGTCATCACAGGATTAAATTACATTTTGGTATTTATTAAAATATATGTTAAAGTGTAATAACATTTCACAGTATTGTTTTACTATATTTTTGGTGTGCATAAAAGACTTCCAACCCAAAAAATCTTACCAACCCCAACTTTTTAACAGTAACTTGAATCATTATTTGTCAAATCCTAATGTTAAATCCTGCACCTTTTAAAAGCCAGTTCACACCGCACCAACGGGACATTATAAAACCTGACAATCAGCGATTGAACATGTTCATTCAGCAAAAACGAGTGCCGACAACAGATGACGACAGACTGATTGGACAAAACCCAACAAAGTATCTGTTGCTGTCTGTTGGTGCCATGGGAAATGGCCTTAAGAGGAATTTTAGGTTATATACAGTATGTGTGCGTATGTATATGTGCAAACCAGACACTTATTTCTTGCTTATTGCAGTACTACTTTAAATCATGACAGTTTTATGTTCCTTGCCAATTAATCCACCTACTCAGCAGTGTTACAACTGACCTTTCTATCTGTCCGATCTCCTGCCTCATTAAGCGTTCTTGGATTCTATAGCCGCAGTATCTCAGACTTCCACTCAGCTGTGTTTTTTGCTGTTTAGGTGTTGACATTGATCAGATACCCTGAGTGTAACTCAAGACTCTCCATTTAATTAGCGTGCCAAAGTACCACGTCGTGGTGATCCATGAGGTGTGATAAATCTCCCTGTTAAAAGCTTGGTGCCTTTAACTAGTTTTACTTGGATCAGTATCACTGTGACCCTGTTAGAGAGGCAGGTAACTAGCTGACCACATCACTCTGTGTGCAAAATGAGGAGTTCACGTCTGATCCTTCTCCAAATGGCGGGCAGTCTAAAAGAGCTGTGGCCTTTGATGTTCCAGCATGCATAATAAATGATCTCCCCACACCTGTGTGAAGCATAACAGCGTGACGGTATACCATGACATTGTGATGTTTTGATAGTGCCACAGTTTTAACACTTTTCAGGGGAATCTACTGAGCCAACTTATAGCTATATATTATTTGCATATTAGTATTTTAACACAAAAAAATTAAACAGAAAATAAAACTATTTTAGGACTTTTCTCATTTTTTCTTTGCATTGTTTTTTTTCATGATAATTTGATAATTATATATATAAAGTATAAATTTCTAATTCATTAATGCTGATTTAAATTAAAAGCTATCATTGTATTAAAGGATTAGTCCTCTTTTAAATAAAATTTTCCTGATAATTTACTCACCCCCATGTCATCCATGATGTTCATGTCTTTCTTTCTTCAGTTGAAAAGAAATAAAGGTTTTTGATGAAAACATTCCAGGATTATTCTCCTTATAGTGGACTTTAAATGATACCAGACAAGGGATAAGGGTCTTATCTAGCGAAACGATCGGTCATTTTCTGAAAAAATACAACTGTTATATGCTTTATAAACAAAAATTATCGCCTTGCACATGCTTCCGCTTTCCGTATTCTTCGAAAAGCTTACGCCGTATGTCCTATGCCTTCCCTATTCTACTTACGGAAAAAGACGAAACTGCCGCCGCGTTCGTTCCATAAGTTGAATAGTTTTTGAAGAGTACAGAAAGCGGAAGCACGTCTGTAAATGTATATGGCATGAACATGTTTTCATGAAATTCACCCTTTCACTGTTAGTCTTGTGAAACATTTTGATCGCATGGATATTGTGTAGGTAGTGGTTGGATATTAAACGCTGCTGAATGTGTAAAATCATAACAGATCACATCAGTATACAGGTTGTTCTGCCGCTGGGGCCTCATTAGGAACCTCATGAAGTATGAAAGCATTAAATGGCTATACGGACAGTTGCACTTCATCATAACCAGCAAAGCAGAAATACAGAAAAAGAGGGTTTAATGGAGTGAACTCATCATCAAACTGCTGGTGATGATGTACTGTTGTGTTTAAAGCATCAGGATAGGGTTCGGTTCTTTGTGTACAGTGCAATTAAGTCTAAGCCAACTAGACTTTTTATTTCATTGAATAAGAAAAAAAAGTTTCATTATTACTATTACTATTATTATTATTATTATTTATTTTTTTACATAACATATTTATGCAACATTTAATCAGGGATCTGACACTGATATTCTTTTGGAAAGTTCAAGTGTGGCACGCATGTTTTATGAAGCGTTTACAGAATGAGACTGACACCACAGATGATTCACATGATAAGATAAAGTTACAGATCATCTTGACGGTGTAATTGTTCTGTTCTACTTGTTGAAGCTTTCACTAATTTATGCAAATGCAACATCACAGCCAGTATCAAATAGTTTTGTGCACTCTTGTTAACCCTGGGAGAGAGATATAAATTATTATTGTACATTTTGGGTTCTGTAAGATTTTTTTTTTTTTTTTTATGGTTTTGAAAGAAGATTTTCTGCTCACCAAGTCAGCAATTATTAAATAAAAAGTACAGTAAAGACAGTAATTGAGAAATATTATTACAATATAAAATAACTTTTCTATTGTAATATATTATATATTAAATGTCATTTATTCCTGTAATGGCAAAGCTGAATTTTACTCATGGCTTCAGTGTCACATGATCCATTCTAATATACTGATTTTATGCTCAGGGAACATTTCTTATTTTTATCAGTGCTGAAAACAGTTATGCTGCTTAATATTTTTTGTGATAACCATGATACAATTTTTTTCAACAAGATTCTTTGATGAATAGAAAGTTCAGAAGAACAGGATTTATTTCAAGTAGAAATATTTTGTAGCATAAATGTCTTTGTTGTCAGTTTTGATCAATTTAATGCATCCTTACTAAATAAAAGTTTTTCTTTCAAAAAACAAGATTTTCTTTCAAATTTAAACAATTTCTAGGCCTATATATTTCAAAATGTATAGACTTCTAAATGTATAAGAGTATTTACATTTATTTGAATAAGATTATATGGTCCATTTAATAATCATCATTACAAGGTAATACTATTTATTGATGCTGTTAATGAAAGTAAATTATTGTTTTTGCATTGTGTCCCTGGGTTTGCTGTGTTTCTGGATAGGTGTCCCTGGGTCTGTAAAGGTTGTAAACCCAAGCCTTGAAGATTTGTCCAAAGATTTGTATTTTCTGCACACTTGGTTGCCCCAAACAAAACTGCAATCTGTTTGTTGAAGTGCCCCAACTGTGCTAGCAATGACAACCTTGGCTTAGCCAGTGGAGTACGTTATGGGACTACCTGTTTGAACAACAGATGACTGGGGCAGTGTTTGAAACTTGTTTGAAAACAGACAAACATGTTTGCAATTCTGTTTTAACTTCTCAGTTCTCTTCATGTACCCTGCAGGACAAAGACTCAAAAATAGTGTTCCTTCAGAAGGCCATCGATGTGGTGATGCTAGTCAGTGGAGAGCCCTTGGCTGCCAAACCTGCTCGAATCGTAGCCGGACACGAACCAGAGAAGACCAACGAGCTGCTGCAGGTCATTGCTAAGTGCTG
This sequence comes from Chanodichthys erythropterus, assembly GCF_024489055.1. Classification (NCBI taxonomy): domain Eukaryota; kingdom Metazoa; phylum Chordata; class Actinopteri; order Cypriniformes; family Xenocyprididae; genus Chanodichthys; species Chanodichthys erythropterus. The sequence continues at coordinate 18,841,150 of NC_090234.1, read as the reverse complement.
TCTCAACAAGGTCAGTCCTGCGATTAAAGACCACTCAGCTACTGTACTTCTGTCCTGCAGAATTCGCTCAAAGCCATTTAACTAGTGAATGACTCCAGACTAATGATGTCCAAGCAGGGGGTAATTTATAGATGTATTCATTTAATTGCACCCTTGAGTTTTTCTGAAGGTTAAGGAGCGATGGAACATTGGCAGCAGCACTATCAGGGGAACCCACTGATGCCTGCAGGGCAAATAGCAGGTGTGAACATTGGGCTGAATGACAGCTCTGCTGCTCTACAGCACACTGGGATATTTTATAGGTCGCAAGAGAAAAAGACATGAAAGCGTCACATTGGCAGGCACGTGCACACATAGACAAAAAAGGGGCTTGAGCCCCTGCCCTTTTTCTTCCTGGAGAGAAAGTGCCCTTTTTTCTGGGGTGCTTTTTTTTTTCAATAAATGAATATATATTCCTGTTTGCGCACATCTTCCGTGTCAAACAAATATATTTACTGTATAAAACAAATTAAAAAAAATTACTATATCAGGTCGGCTTTGTTGAGTTCAGATCCCTCACTCCGCGACACGCCATTCATGCCCGCACGCACGCGCGCGCGCCACGCCCCACCTCACCTCGAGTTTGCTGCTGGATGAAAACTTGTGACAACTATTCCCGCAAAAAAATGCAACTGCTGTCTGGCGATGAGAAGCGAAAAAGAAAAAAGCCCTAGATGGATCCATCCCGTGCATTTCTTTCAGGTAGGCTAGCCTATGTTCACAAACCTGAACGTTTTGTCTATTTAAGGGTTATTTATACATTTAACGCTGCATTAATAGTTTGACCACAAACACATCTGCCTGATTTGATACTAATGAAATTTATGTCATATTATAATTTCAATCATTTTATTGTGCTATGCATTGCGTTTTGAACCATGGTAAAGATATTGGTTGGGCTGTCAATACCAGAAGAGGAGCATTCCATGGACGCACATCAATGAACCGCATTATTAGACAGTTTTCTAGGATGCTTAAAACGTTTAAACCCTCGCTCTATCCACATATTCTTGTTGAATAAATTACAGTGGCTGTAGCATTTCTATCACAAAGAAGTGGCCGAATATTATTATTATTTAACTAATAATATATTTTTAATCATAGTGGCTTTGATCGTGGATTTGATCGTGCTGTGCTGTCAAACAACAAAAATCAGCAGGCTTTTGTCGTCCTCTGCAGGAATTTGTTATAATATATGATGTATTAACAGTTCAGGAAAAAAAAAAAACTCTTGATGTGTTTAAATATGCAGATTAGCTTGTTTTGGTTAATTTAGAAGAAATCTACAGATGCAAACAGACGGAGAGTAGTAGGCTTAAAACAAACTCCATCTAAATGTGTAGGGTTAGGGTTAAGTTTTCTTTCCATTAGAGTAAAAGACATGGCAGCAAAAATGTACCTTAACATTGTAAAATCTTAAAATTGTCCACTTCATGAAAGAAGTATTCCAATAACACCAAAAAATTAAAACGATTGATTGATTTGTGCAAAATAAACAAATTATTAGTGAAACTATGTCCCTCTCCTTGGTGCAGTCATTTATTCTAAATATATATAGCTACTTGAAAATAGTTGCTGTTGACTTCTCTTGTGATAAACCTAGTGAATACTAAAGAAGACCATGGTCTCTGTGTGAACTAATTATTTTGTAGAAATCTGTGGAGTATAAAACAGTTGCGTGAGTGTAAGTGAAGTCAAAGTTGTCTTAATATATTTAAGGGTTCATTATTTTTTTTAAATAAATAATTATGAGAAGTGCCCTTTTTTCCACTTGAGCCACTGCCCCCCAAAATGTCTGTGCACGTCCCTGCACATTGGTCATAGCCAAATGGTTAAAAACAAAGACTGCAGGGGTGACCCAGGTACTGGAAAATCAACAATCCTGCTCTGTCACCTTTGTGTCTTTGAGCTAAACATTTGACCTCATGTTGCTCCAGGATGATTGTAGACAGGGCTTGACATCAACTTTTTTGCTCACAAGCCACTGTGGCGAGTGGTTTTCCAAAGTTTCTAGCCACTCAGCATTTTCACTGGCCACAAAAAACTGCCATATAGATATTTTTAATATTATCTGATAATTTGGCAGCAGATATATACTTTAACATCTGATCTATGTCCATTATAATGTCACACGTGTGCTGCGAAAAAGAACTCAATTTAGTACTAAGAGGCAGCTTTATGTGGCCTCACTTTGGGTGTGAGCACAAAATCTGCAGGAATGAGTAAAACTATGCACAATATGCGCAATATGACACTGAAATTCAAGCCCTGTAACACCAACAATATTCATTGGAAGCAAATGAAACAAGTTAGTGAGGGGAGGCAGGTTTGTGTATCAACTCACTGTCCGAGAGATGAGAGTGAGAAAGCGCAGCTGGTACCATGTATCTATTCTGCAGAAAAAATCTATATTTTTGACAACACTATTGCACTTAGTTTATTATTTCAGATGCCTTTTTAAAAGACTACAATTGAGAAATGTAAATAAAATTCAACCCGCAAAGTGGCTAGTAGGAGTGACTGCGTTACACTCCACTGCTGAAATCCACCTGCATTTGGCGGGTTGGCGGGTGTTAATGGCAAGCCCTGATTGTAGCTAACTTTGAATGGAAACTTCAGGTGAAATTGGCAATGTTGTTAAGGGGGTAGTTAACCCAAAAATGAAAATTGTCATAATTTACTAATTTCTTTTTTCTGTGGAACCAAAAAGGATGTATTTTGGGTAAAAATGTTGTTGCTTCACATTTTCTATGTAATAAAAAGAGGCTGTCAAGCTCAAAAAGGGACAAAAAGTACCATAAAATTATCATAAAGTAATCCATATGACTCGTGCTATATTCCAAGCCTTTAGAAGACATATGATAGCTTTCTGTGATGAACAGACTGAAAGTTATTATCCTCTTTCAAATTCTGTCAAATTCTGTCATCCTCATCTGTTCAGTTAACTCTTGATTAACTAAACCCTGAATTAATTTTTTTTTCGGTGAGCATGCAGAGAGTTGCTTGGGACTTGTGTTCATAATGCTAAGTTGTTGTTAAACAGCGTGCCTTTTCCTTGTTCTAGCTCTCCAGTGATGAGGCTGTTAGGCGGGTGTTAGCAGGAGACAAGCTGGATCAGAAGGGGAAGCCCAGCACCTCCAGATCCCAGGACAAGGAGAACCGAGAGGGCAGGGAGCGCCACCGAGACCGAGAGGTGAGACATGCTTGAGGCTTTGACCCAGTGACATTTTCAACCAAACCAGAATTTTCTGTTGTCTTAAATCACTATTCATTCCTCAACTTGTCCCTCTTGGGCATTTTGGTTATGTCTTTGTTTTTTACTCGTTAAAACTGGAATTTTAATAAGGCTTTGCATTTGGGTCCTGATGAAGCTGTAGGGGTTATTTATCATTAAATTAAAATGAAAATTTGATGTAGTCCCTTGCTGTTTGTTCAGGAGAGGAAGGGCATTAAGGAGAGCAGTGGAAGCAGAGAGCAGAAAGATCCAGATCAACCGAAAGATCACGAGAGCAAGAGGGACGACAAGGACCACCGACAAGATGCCGAGAGGTCTGACAAAGGGCGCGAAAGAGACCGGACAAAAGACAGAGACAAGGACAAGAGCCGGGATCGGGAGAAAGACAAGACCAGAGAGAAGGAGCGTGAGCGAGAGAAGGAGAAGGACCGCAACAAGGACAAGGACAAGGAGAGGGAGCGAGATAAAGAAAGGGATAAGAAAAAGGAACGAGAATCTCACAAAGACAGAGAACGAGACAAGGAGAGAGATCGTGAGCGCGAGAAACGAAGGGAGAGAGAAAAAGAGAAAGAACGACACAGAGAGACTGAGGAAAAGCTGAAGGACAGAGGCGATAGAAAGGTTTGCTCACCAGATTTTATGACTCTGTAGCTTTTTTACTCACCAGCCACAATGGCAGGCAAATGACCAATTTTACCAGCCTTTTTTTTTTTTTTTTGTCCAATTCAGAGATATAAAGTAATTCTCTTGCACTTAAAGTCCTATTTAAACCTAGAAATGCAGTTTTAGGATTGTGAAAATTTTACAAAATATTTACACTATTTCTTGACCTCAAAGCAAATTTGTGTGACGTTAAACTTATGAATTAGTCTTTCTCAGCTTTAAATACACAATAACAACTTGACTTTTTCCATAGATCAAGGCAGTAGAGGAGATCACCAAGTCAAAGCCTCACCCAGAGGTTGCAAGTAAAACACATGAAGCCGAAGCAGAAGAGGTAATGTTGATCACTCGCTCACAGCCCTGTGCCTCACTCTGCTTACACCCTTTACATCTGTAGGTATGGGTCATCAAGGCTTGTTGACGTAATGTTCCTCATAGTTCTTTATTCTTGTCTTTGTTCCTCTGAATTGGAGGCGGAGGGCGGTGAACTGGAGGTACGAGTCTGTTGTGATTTCAGTGCCAGTTTTGCTTCACTGTGGAATAATAGGTGTTTTGCATACTTAGCATTGCTCAGGGACAGTCTTAATGGTGGAGGTTGTCTTATCAGGCCTCGACAATTAGGATTTTTTTCTGCTGCCCAGGTTGAGCCATTAGTTAAGAATTTTCTCTGGTCCTAAGGCAAAAGTTTGAGGTTGGTAAGATTTTTGAAATGTTTTTGAAATAAATCTCTTATATTCACCAAGGCTGCATTTATTTGATCATAAATATACAGTAAAAACTGTAATATTGTGAAATCTCATTACAATTTAAAATGGATTTCTATTTTAATAATTTTTTATGTAAATTGTTCCTGCGATGGAAAAGCTGAATTTTCAGCATCAATACTCCAATCTTCAGTGTCACATGATACTTCAGAAATCATTCTAATATGCTGATTTGCTGCTGAAGAAACATTTCTTATTATTATCATCAATGTCACAACTAAAAACAGTTGTACTGCTTAATATTTTTGTAGAATACATTTTCTTTGTAAAAGACACTTTTGATCAATTTAATGCATTCTTGAATAACAATATTAATTTTGTTTTAAAAAAAAATCTTACTGATCCCTGACTTTTAAATAGCAGTGCATATATAGCAAATACTAACGTTTCTTTTCAAGATTTTTTTTTTTTTTTTTTTTTGAAAGTTCAATAAAGTAAATGTTTATATTTTAGTTTTATCATTCACAAGACCATTATCAGGCATTATCAGCTTATACTATATATAGGCGGCCCTTTTATACACAGAAGCCGCATTTAACATGTATAATGGACCAAAGTAAAATAGTAATTAAATCAATAAAGTATTCAATAGAAAAGAAGAGTTTGATTTTTATTTATTTATTTATTTATTTATTTTTAATGTGGCAAAAGGCAGAATAAATATAAATTACATTTGTAAGCTTATATTTTCACATAAATTGCTGAAAATAACAGCAATAAACAATGCATCCCATCCTTGGATACTGCATTTTTGAGAAAATGTCTTACATTGAGCTTTTTGTGCTCAGCCAACAGAAAACAAGATGCACTCTTGTTGCCAAATCAACAGTATACCGTATATAGTCCTGCTATTTATTAGCATTCAGTGTTAAGTAGGAGTGACACGGTTCTCGGTAAAAAATCGAACCGTACCGTTCTGCACACTCGGTTCGGCACGCACTTGCACCGCGGTTCATCTCATATCTGACGATGCATACGCATTTATAATGTGGTTTGTAGAAAATAAATAAAACAGATAGGCAGAGTTAGGCTAATGTATGTTTCTGTTGGTGGATACGCATTCTGGCTTCCCCTAAACTTTGTTCAGTGCGAGTGCTGTATGTTCTAAATGACCAGTCATTTCGCCATCATCACCCGGGAGTTGATAGCGCGCAAGCTCAGGTTAGACCTGAACCTAAACTCATTTAAGCCTTGCCAGTTTAAACTGGCCAGTTTAAACATTCAAGTGCAAGGTGCAAAAGAGAACGCTATGAGAAGAATTGTGCACTCATCCGAAATCGCGGAAGCACGTGTGCAGCGTGCAAATATCTCCTTCAAGTCTTGTACTTGAACGGACAAATTCACACAAAATTGTCAACATGCCCGTCTTGGTGATTATCCTAGCAAGCATAGTCGGTTATGTCTTAGGTGAACTTATATACTCGAAAAAGAATGCATGTGTTCAGTATCAGTGTACTGATCCGTGTATTATGTCTTAATGAGACAGCAGCCCTTGCATTCCTGCTGTCTAAATGTGTTTTTAATGTTAATCAAACAACAAAAGACAAGGAAATCACTCATTGCTCATGACTGAATAGTAACTTAATAATTAATAATGATGGAACTTTATTTAATTTATAGTGAAGATTACATGCAGTGTTGTTTTACATTTTATTAGCTACCTTATTCAGTTTCTGTACCTGAAAACTGGATACACGAAAAACCTGAAAAGCTTTATTTATTTGTATCTTTGCTTTACTGTATTTATTTGTGCCGTTTGATTATTTCCTCATATTTTTTTTGTTTATTTTTATTTGACAATAGTAATTTTTTTACTTGAACCATACCGTAACCTTCAGCCTAAAACCGTGATTCAAACCGAACCATGAGTTATCTGAACCGTTGCACCCCTAGTGTTAAGTCTTCGGCCACAGTCATTTCTCACTGTTTTTTAAAGGGATAGTTCACCCAAAAATGAACATTTGCTGTTAATTTACTCTCCCTAAGGCCATCCAAGATGTAGGTGACTTTTTTTCTTCAGGAGAACAGTAAAGAAATTTTTTTTAGCTGAAACTGTGGTCCTTGGAGATTCATATACAACATATACAGACTAAACAAAATTAATACCCGCGGCTCCTGATGACACATTATGAAGTGAAACAATCGGTTTGTGCAAGAAACATTATTTTTTTCACTGTATTTATTGATTTTTTTTTTTTTTGTTGAACCCCCATGAACAATTCAGAATATAGAATTATACATGCATGCAAGAAACATTATTACCTGTAATCCACAGCAAATCCTCGGCAAACGGTCATGAGTGCATTCACGACAGTCTGGAGCGCAAGCTTCCTGTTGCATAATGACATATGCATGAGAGCTAACTCACACATGAGCTGACACTGTGTTTGTTTGCAACAGAGAGGGAGGACGCGTGTGCTTATCCTGGATGCTGCAACCTATATAAAAAAATTAAGATTATGTTCACTTGCGCAATCTCAATCAGGAAGTTTGACTTTTCACAGATTCATCACTGTGCTACAGGAATCTCACGCTTGCATTATATGAATCACCAAGGACCACAGTTTCAGCTAAAAAATCTTCTTAGTCAGTTTACAGCAAATTTTCATTTTTGGGTTAACTATCTCTTCAAGGGTCTGCTTAGAGCCATAACCCTAAGTGCTTTGCTTTAGCAAATACCCTTTAATGTACCCTGATTGGCTGGTATTGTAACTTCATGCATTATCTGATTAAATAGTTTTGTGGGCCATGTTGCTTCCCGTCTATGTGTCTTTGCAGCTTCTGTAGCTTCTCATGTGGAGTAGTGAGCTTTTTTGATTGGGCTAGTGGTGCAGTTGTTTAAAGCAAGTATACTATAAAAATAAGTGTGAAAGTCTTAAGGATCTCTGTTGCATTTTGTTTTGTCTTCATTCAGCCTACAGATCTCTCTGAAATTGAGGTAATTTCTGTTTATCCCAAGTGAATCTGTTTCCTCCTATGATGATGTTTCATGTCTGCAACAACAGCCTAGAAGTAGGGCTGGGTGATATATCGCATGCAATTGTCACGCGCATTTCGTCAGTAAAACCGGTTCCCTGATTACCGCTAAATCGCCATCACCTGCTTTCAAATGGAGCGGCATTTAATAAACAGAGCCGTAGTTCACTGATAAGCCAGGCAATATCGCGTTCATTATCGAAGGCGATTCATCTGCGATATGAACGCGAGGCTTGTGTGGCTTGTCAGTGAAAGCAGGTGATGGCGATTTAGCGGTAATCAGGGAACCGGCTTTACTGACGAAATGCGCTTGACAATTGCATGCGATATATTGCCCAGCCCTACCTAGAAGACTTTTGTTTTAGAGGGTTTGTAAAGAAAGAAGCCTCAGGTGATTTCGGAACTCCTAGTGATAATACATGAAAATGAATGTCTTTCGTCATTCCTTTCAGGCTGAGAGTCCTTCCCGGATCCCAAGGCCCTCATCGGCTAAAGGACAGAGGCGGTGGCCCAAAGCAGGAGGTCAAGGTACTAAACCTTTCTTTCTTAACAGACCCTATTAATTATTGATGTACAGTGCATTAACACAGAGAGATGCATATCCAACTTGATCTGTTTAGTTCTTTTGAGTCTGAAGTCAATTTTTTACAAACCCAGTCTAAACAAACTAAAGGGTTAGTTCATCCAAAAATGAAATTTCTGTCATTAATTACTCACCCTCATGTCGTTCCACACCCGTAAGACCTTCGTTCATCTTCAGAACACAAATTAAGATATTTTTGATGAAATCCGAGAAGTATGTTCTCGTCCATAGACAGCAATATAATCAACACTTTCAAGGTCCAGAAATGTACTTAACATATCATTATGAAGCGACAAGAATACTTTTTGTGCACAAAAACAAAACAAAAATAACGACTTTATTCAACAGTCTCATCCCTGTCATTATCATTAAGTAGGTGACGCAGTAAGTGAAGTGAAGGCTACCGTGTTTACGTCTGAATGCCGGCTCAGTATTTGCCAAAGCTGATCACATGAGCAGCACGACGCATGCGTATGATGCTGAGGCAGGAGCCGGCTAATAATGAGTAGGCATTCTTATGTAGAACCTTGAAGCGCTGGACATAAACAACATATGAGAATGACACAGAAGAGAAGATATTGTTGAATCAAGTCGTTATTTTTGTTTTGTTTTTGTGCACAAAAAGTATTCTCGCTGCTTCATAAAATTAAGGTTGAACCACTGTAGTCACATCGACTGTTTTATCAGTGTTTTTAGTACCTTTCTGGACCTTGAAAGTGTTGACTATATTGCCGTCTATGGGTGAGTCATATACCTCTCGGATTTCATCAAAAATATCTTAATTTGTGTTCTGAAGACGAACGAAGGTCTTACGGGTGTGGAACGACCTGAGGGTGAGCAATTAATGACAGAAATTTCATTTTTGGGCGAGCTAATCCTTTAAAGGTAGCGTAGGCAATTTTTTATGAACACTTTTTGTTATACTGGTTGAAACTCTCTTTACATCCTGATAGCAATCAATAATAGAAGTGGTCTAAATATTAAAACATGTACACATATCTTCTGTGGAAGAATTTTTAACACCATGATGAAAATCACAGCAGCACATCAGATGTTGTTTTATGTGATTTGTCTGAAATTATAACATGGATTGTGTATCTGTTTCAGATGAGACTGAAAGTGAAGGAGGTAAGTGTTGTTTTATTTCAAAAATGCCTACAAAACCAAACAAACATACAGCCTGCATGTAGGGCTGCATGATTTAAATCAAATCATATTTTGTCATGTATTGAAAATCTCTATAAAATCTCTACTGTAGTTGTCTCCGGCTACATTCACATTGTTTTTATGGACTTCATTTAATTTGAATATATTATAATAATGATAATTAATAAAATTATATTACAAATTTGGGAAGATGTTTTGAAATGTCCATTGTAAGCTACTCAAACACACAGCAATTGCAGAGATGAGTTTGTGGGGAGCCGCTCCTAGACAGAAAACACCAGATCATGAACTGCTCATGTGTCAAAGAATATATTTATAGAAAGGAAAAAAACAGCTAAATGACTAATTGTTAATTCAAATTCAGAATTTCCTTGATTTAATAAATTAATTTAGACCCTTTCTGGAAACCTCCAAAACATTTTTTTTTTTCTTCCAGAAGGGGACATCCCTTCAGCAGAGAAACCAGTCCCCATTGAGAATGGAGAAGCAACGGATTCTGTGCCACCTCAAACAACACACAGGTTCTTTCTTTCTTTCTTTCTTTCTTTCTTTCTTTCTTTCTTTCTTTCTTTCTTTCTTTCTTTCTTTCTTTCTTTCTTTCTTTCTTTCTTTCTTTCTTTCTTTCTTTCTTTCTTTCTTTCTTTCTTTCTTTCTTTCTTTCTTTCTTTCTTTCTTTCTTTCTTTCTTTCTTTCTTTCTTTCTTTCTTTCTTTCTTAATTAGTGCAAATGATCCCATAAGTGTGTTTATTAAAAAATAAAAATGGCTACATTTCCGTCCAATGATAACAAAGTAACCCAGTGTGATAATGTGTTGAGGGGATTGTGGGTGGATGGAGTGTATCATGTATGTCCCCGTGAGAGATTGTCTGGCAGTGGAAGTTACTGATGCAAATCCACTGCTTTCACTGCACTGTACCGCAAGATCAAACCACAAGATAGATATCACTTTCTTCCAGATCATTACTCTTGTTCTCAGGACTATTTCTGTAAGCATTTAGCCATATAGTAACTTGCCATTACAAAAACTCCCCACACTTAAAATCGCGTGCATATCTTACAAAAAAGTGTTTGTGTATTTAAAGTGAACATATTAATTCTTCTTTTGTTTGCAATGTTTTTGTGAGTAGGAGATTACCACGGCCCAGCAGCGCTCGACCAGCAGCCCCCCGTATCAAGCGACAGGAGAGCTACACTGATGTGACCCCAGCAGAGAGGTGAGAGATCTCGCTCATCAGGCTCTCAGTTTCCTACTTTATATTAAAGAAGTAAGCTACAAGGGTTTTTACCATAGGTAGGGGGTTCTTACATGAAATACCCTCTTAATATTTTGCGATAGGGATATACGCTTTCTTTCAAATGTTTGGGGACAGAATTTTTTTTTTTTTTAAAGTCGCAATTGACAGAAAATTTACTTTATAAGATGCGAACTTGCAATTCTGACTTTTTTCTCAGAAGAGTTATAAACTTGCAGTTGCAAGTTATAAAGTCCAACTTACAAGATATAAAAAAATCAGAACTGAAATAAAAAGTAAATTTTTTTTTGACAGAAACAAGCTTTCAGACTTCAGTCTCACAGGATCCTTCAGAAACATATGCTGATATGTTGCTCAAGAAATGTTTCTTTTTATTTTATTATTATTATCAAGGTTGAAAACAGTTGTACTTCATAGTATTTTTGTTGAAACCATGATACATTTTTTTCAGGATTCTTTAATTCTTTTATTACATTGTCCATGCTAAATAAAAGTATTAATTTCTTAAAAAAAAAAAAAAAGTCTTACTGACCCCAAACTTTTGAATGGCGTATGATAAAAATACATCAGTGTTAAAGGTACAATTTGTGATATTTTTTTCCGCTAGAGGTCGCTAGAAGCCTATTCAAAACAAAGGCGTAGTTTGATGACGTAAAGTTTTAGAGTGGAAACTTGGGACATGTGGTCTCCATCTTAACGGACGGTGCAAAAGAATAGGGATTGGAGTCTGGAAGAACTCATGTTCGTGGATGCGATTATTAACGTTACTGTAGTATGAAGCAGAGCAGGACCGAGTGTTGCGGGAGCTGAACGAGGAGCTGGAGCGATTGATCAACACACGCCTCACGAGCAGCGGGACTTTTATTATGACACAGTCGCCGGCGCCGCTTCCGCTTTTCCGGTCATGAGTTTACGGGAGCTTTACTTGTCGACAGAACCAGCGCCAGATGGTAAACAGTAATTATGTTCCATAAATAATTAACACAATCCACCATAAAACGTGCAAGAAGTAAATAAGGAACTGCTTGAAGCGAGCTAGTGGTTTGCTGGACGCTAGACACTACTTCCGCATTTGTCCACGGCACTGTTGTCATGTGGTTTCTACGTCAGTAAAGGCGGTAACAAAGGTAACTGCGTCATTGACAGGCGACTGCACTGCCCCGTGTCACTGTTTAGAATGGGAATTTTCTCATGATTTACAGGTAGTTGAAAATATTAGAGATATTGTTAGTAATCAGCTGGACAAAATATATAACACTAGCCTAGTGGTTTTTGGATATTTTACTGCAAATATTTTACAAATTGTACCTTTAATTAAATCTAAGAAAAAAAAAACTCTTCAAGTTAAATTTAAGCATGACTATGGTTTTCTCAGGCTGGGCAGTGGCAAGACCCCTGCAACGGTCATTTTGGATGGCAAGAAGTTCTCTGAAGATGAGGATGATGAAGATGGGCAGTTTGTGGTTGAGGAGACAGCTCCGCCTCCCTCTGACATACCAGAAATGGAGGTAGTGATGGCGCTTTTTATGCATGTAGTATTTAGGCAAAAAAAAATCTGCATGATTCAGACTAAATTGACTTATTTTTCATTACAGCGTAATTCACTTGAACTGCAAGGGGATGACAAACATGGTGAGTCTTGTCCAATAATAATTCAGCTTCAAATGAAAATTCAAAAATGATGACTGTTGTGAATTAAAAAATTAAAATCATGAAAGACTGAATGGTTTCCATTTGTTCATAGGTGGGCTTGTGAAAAAAATCCTGGAGACAAAAAAAGACTATGAATCATCTCCATCCACAAAGTCAAAAGAACAGGTATGACATTCTTTTAATCTCTGTGTTGTTTCTGTTAATACCACTAGGTGGCGGTGCTATTCCATCTTCCATGGTCCAAGGTTTTTTTTTGTTTTGTTTTTTTACAACAAAATTCCAGTAACATGAGTAAATGCATTTCAAAATCTCTTTATCAAGGGAATCAGCATTTTTTTTGTGCCGTAAACAATACCTAAGGGATGTGTCTGTCTCTCTTTTTTATTTCCAAAGCCTGACCCAGTGCACCGTCAGTTTACTAAAGAAAGCAACTTTGCAAATGGAGTGGAGAAATGAAATTGCGGTCCCTCAGAGCCATTGATGTGTTATTCTGTTCAGCTGAGCTTAAATAATTAGGGCAAAATAAGCATGATGGCTCTGTACATGCTGTTTTAGATGTTTTTGTGGTTAACATGGTTAACAATTGTGGCCTGTTTGTTTGTGAATTTTGTTGGTTTTGGTTACCGAATTTTGGTTACCATCAATGGAAAACAGATTAATATTCGGGTCGTATTTCATTTCCAAAGAGCAATAAAACAAATTACACAGACAGCATCTATTCAGTTACAGAGTTTCAGTGTGGTTTAAGCTATGTAGTTTTCTTCTGTTGCCATAAAATTTGTGTAACAATTTTTCATGAATGCTGGAATATCATGGTCAATCCAAAGTGGCACTTTATCAGTGTCTTCCCAAATTTTTAGCTTGCTTTTGGGTTGGGTTGGGCAATATGGCAAAAAAAAAATCACAAATTTTTTTCAGACAGGATCACGATCCATGATCAACAAAAAAAGGAAAGGCCAAAGTAGGGGTGGGCAATACTAAAAAAATATCTAAAGTAAGAATAAAGATGCAAATTATAGGACAAATACAGTGCCACATACAATTGAAATAAACAGTGCATCAATATTTTAATCTACAGTAGGTGTATTTACTGTAATAGTAGCATCCGGGTAAGAAATTGAATAAACAAATGTAATAATAAAACTCCACTGTATGAATTAAATATACACTGATTCTTAAAAATACTGAAGTTATGCAGTGAAGAGCAGTGAGTGAATTCCTCTTTGTATTTTGTTGTTTGATTAACATTAATGACTCCGATAGCAGCAGGTTTATTAGGCTGCTGTCATTTAAGACCTAATGCACAGATCTAAAAAATTACTGACATCTGAACTGTTTACATTCACTTAAGATATAAATGACCAGTGATGGGAATATTGGCATTATAAATAAACTACTTACGTTACTAACACCGTTACTTTTTTCAGTAACGAGTAATCAAACTCAAAAAGTAACTCAACGAGTAATCAAAAAGTAAAATTACTTTTTCTCCCGTTACAACGCCGTTACCGTTACTGGCAAAAAAAAAATGCTGCGTTACTATAATTGAGCTCACTGATGCAGTTTTCATCTGAGTAGCCCTCTCTCTCAGCCATACAGGACCTGCAAAGATTTTTCTATGGTGTGTGCTGCAGTTAGTCATAGCTTACACAAATATAGGCTAATTTTAAACTGATAATAATGAACGATGCTCTGTGTGTGTGTCTGTGAGCATGCAAGCTGAGCACGAGCTCAAAGCAGAATATCCTTTGTGACATGCTGGATCGAAAATATGTGAAATAAGTTTTTCTAGTCGACTAGTAGTTATTCATTTAAGCCATTAGTTGACTAATCACATTTATATTAATTTAATTTCTTAAATACTGGAGAGAATAAACTAATAATGAGCGTTTATGTTATATAGGCTATGCACTCCAGCGCACGCATAAAGCTTGCCATAAAGAACCGGCAAAAGTAATAATTATGAATGCGATAAAAAACAGCAAGGAGACATTTTAATTTTTTATTAATAAAGTAATGTTTTCTGAATCAGTGTCGGCTGCGAAGATGAAGTTGACATTGCTGACTCTCATCATCTCCGCATATACTGGATGCGCCTAGAGAGAGAATGTTGGCTACATAATCAGAGTAGCCTATTTCTTTTCGTTTTTAGATATTTCAAGCTTTCTATAGATATATTTCTCTTGTCTGCGAGGCAAGCAGCCTATACGCTGAGTTTCGGTTCTAGCCTGTAAGACGCGCTCCAGTTCACGCGCCAGTGATCACGCCCGCACCTGCCATGATTATATTGTCTGCTATATTTGCTTCTTATTTATTAAATCCAGGCAATTGGTTAATGAAACATTGATTAAAATTAAGATACAATTTTTACAAAACGAAATTCACTTTAAAGAAAGGCTTTCTACCAAACAAAACTTAATGAAGTGTTTAAAATCATGTCTGACCCACTCCATGACTCCAGATATATTGCGCATCTTATGATGCATCTTACTCACGCTGTTCACTTTTCATAATCAAGTAAATTAATTTAAAACATAACATAGGACTATTTAAACATATATATGAAACTACATTTTCTTTAGTGGCTACCAACAGGTTATGTACAGTACAGAGAAATTTCAAATTCAGTTCGATAATAATTTATTCTTAAACTTATATTTAATATTGGGGGCATTCAAGTTATTTGACATATTTAATTTTTTTTTTAAAGTAACGCAATAGTTACTTTCCCTGGTAATTAGTTACTTTTATAATGATGTAACTCAGTCACTAATTCTGTTACTATTTGTGGGAAGTAACTAGTAACTATAACTAATTACTTTTTTAAAGTAACGTGCCCAACACTGAAAAATGACTGTGTTTATGTAAACCTTGTGTGTATTTAACAGTTAAAGCGCAATAAGATGCGAAAGAGAATTTAGTTCAGTATTTGCGCTGTCTGACAGGCATATTAGGTGTACATGTCAGAACAGTGTGCTAATAAAAAGTTTAACTGGCACGGCTTTAAAATGCATGCAAATAATAAACTTTCATGATGGTGAAGAACTGCTCTGTAATGTGAGTGTAACCCTACCACTGCATTGCTAAACATGTGATGCGAATGTACATCGCATTGTACAGTATGTTGGGACGGTGACAGCAGAACTGCCACTGATACTAAAATACTACGATGTCTCTTCAAAGGCAGATCGTGAAGACTTTTTAATCGTTCCCAATCTAAAATCGTGATATCACACACCCCTTCTTTAGGCTATTTGTGAGCCAGGGAAGATGGGAACAATGTGATTTTAGTGTTGAAGCCATCCTGTCTGTGCCCTGGTGAAAAGGGTGGTCTGCACTGGGTGGTCCACACTAGCCGGAATGTACGCTCCGGTCTATCTGTCCGTCACTGGCTTTAGGCCTGATGGATGCAGCGTTTGGTGGTGGCCTTCATGCAGAACCCTCACCTCTTCACCCTGACTTCCCACCTTAGTCACATGCTCAGAGTGTAAGTTGGCAGTAGGGACATATTGAGATGTTGGAAATTGTAAGGAATTTTGACTCTGTGGCAGTTTTCATATAACCATTCTGGTTCTTTAATGGTTCCTTGAATGATTCTTTCTCAGCTAGAACCTAATTGAACGTACAGTAATTGTATTTTTGATCAAATAAATTCAGCTTTGGTGATCATAAGATACTTCTTTCAGGAACGTTAATCGTACTGACCCTAAACAGTAGTGTATACAGTATGCAGGTTTTATTACCTCACATTAATTCAAAAGCTACATTTAAAATTCATATATTTATACATTTGTTTGTCATTTCTTCTCCATATAATGAAGCAAATTAAGACTTTCAAGCATGGATTTGATGTCAAACCTGAACTGGAGCTCCCATTACCTTTCCTTGCATGAAAAAGAAGTCAATACATTCTTTAACTTTTACAGGTTTGGAAAGATATGAGGGTAAGTAAATGATCACACAAGTTTCATTTAATTCATTTGGTTACAGTCCTCATTGAATAGACATGAGCTCTGTGTGTTTTACCGCCTGAGGGATATCGTTTGGTGTTCAAACTCAGCCGCACACAGTGAGCTGCTCCCAGCTGGCCCTTACAGCGAGCGCTTCTCCCTCCTGTGTTCTTGATTTCAAAACAATCAGACTGGATTTCCTTTCAATCCCAAATAATCAAATTAGATTTCCCCCATCAGACGCAGGCCAACTTCAGGCTGGAACCTGAGCACTGCACGGCGCACTCCCCTAATTGACTTAATTTAGCCTCATCAGCTTTCTAAATTCTTTGTCTTAATTGCGGGGCATGAAATGGGCGTGTGTTTTTGAGGTAGTACACGCCGCACCTCTTCTGTCTAGTCAGCTGTATGAAAAAAAACCCTGTAATGACTTCCTTCCTGACTTGAAAGCAGGGTGAAGGTCAACGCAATAAAGCGGCTGCTCTCCTGTAATCACGGTGTAACATCCAGGGTTAAAAATGTAAATATTGAGCTTCCTTATCCTCCCCAACAGGTTTAACGTTACAGTGCTCACAAATTACTTCTCAAATATGAGCTTTCGCTCTCAGATCTCTCCAGGATTTTGAGTTTATGGAGATCCCCACATCAAGAACGTATGACTTAATCCCTTCGGAATGACCACAGAATTTAGAGTTTTGACTATTAGTAATTCCGAAGGTGAAACGGAGCCAATGACTCATTCCGTGGCTTTATTAGCTTGAGCTTTCCGTTCCGCTTCGTAAGTGAAGATTTACCTCGCCAGGGTCGACAGAACTTCATTTATTAAGATCTGCTAGACGTTATTTTTTCATTTGACTGAAGTAACAGGCCGGATGTAATATTATGATGGGCCGTTTCCTATCACGGTGCATTTTGCTGAAGAATTTGCCGTACGTTTTGCGGCTGACCTCTGTTGTGACCTTCTGGATCACGTGTATATTATTGTAAGATACATCTTGTAGGGCGTCTTTTTTGTTTTGAGAGTATTGGCCCCTAACAGCAGCTGCGTTTTCATAAGCATTTTTTCCCCCTCTTCCCTTTCCCCTCTTTTGCGCAATCAAATTAGCCTGATGAAGGTTTGCAATGTATAAATAAACCCCATGGCACACAAATGGATGGCTGTTGAGTGAACACCACACCAGCTTGTGCTCTGCAGAACAGGCAGGAAAATAAATAGTCATCCCTTCAGGCCTGTGTCTTTGTAAACATCTACCTTTTTTGTTGGACATGTAAGGAAATGACTCTTGTGGCATTCCTCAACATTTTGCCCTGAATGAGAGACGATTGACATCCCTGTGGAATGACCCCAAGGTTACGTTGAAATACCACGATTCAAGTCTCTGATGTGTGATAGTATAATTGGTTGCATTTTAACCTATCATTTCAGTCTTACCATTTTCTGGTTCTCATAAGTCGAACTGTCATACACTGTGGTTCTGTGGTGATCCGCTTAGCACGCAAGTGCAGGACGGTGATCTCAGCGGTGACCCCCACGGGGCCAAACCGACCCTTCCATCCTGTGTATACGACTCCGCCTCTCTGCACTTCACTTCATCCCAGCTATTTTTATGATGTTGCTGGACGGGGCCCATGTTTTCCCCAAGGAGGAAACCCCTAAACATTGCTAAACAATTAATCTTTCCCCTTTGAGTCCATGTTGGACCCACCATGGAGCTTTATACCAGTAGCAAGCTGTCTGAAAAGGACTTTACCATTGAAGACACTGTTCAATTCTTTCCCCATGTAGTTTACATAAAATCCTCTGTAAAGAATAATGATCTGCTTTTTGGTCATTTTAACTGATTATGCAACAGCATCTCACTGTTTTTAGCATCCCAAGCCAAATACTTTTGTAAGAAAGCAAGTGAAAGTAGTTATAATTTATAAGTGAAAGATGTTGGAAGTGTACAGCCAATACACTGACTTTAACCAATCAGAAAGTAAAGTACAACCCAATATGCTATTGTAACCAATCAAAAATTAGCACTTTTTCTGACTACTTGATGACTACTTGATCACTTGAAAGTGACATTTCTTTCCCATCTGAAAACTAATCAAAAGAGCTTTCCCAATGCAAACTAGGCTAGGGGTGAGCATTTATACAGGTCAAAATGATAAACTAGTAGAAATATGTTAACCAGTGTACATTTTCACTCAAGTTACTGGATAGAATCAGTCTGACTCTCTTACCACTCTAACTGCAAGTTATCCGTACTTTCAGTGATGTCCGTTTCAAAATGAAGCAATTTTTGTGCACTAAATACTTGTGAAATGTATTTAATTTATGACTGATTGTGTGAAACTGATCCTCCACTAAGTTTGGCTGTCATGTTTACATGTAGCCTTCCTGTCTATGCCTGTACTGGTCTTTAGGAACTAATGAAAATGCTCCTCATGCTCAAATATAATGATAAAGCTTTATTATCTACTATGCCAAACTGTTATAGATAAAACAGTATAGTATTTATTTATGGCAATGTTCATGATTATTTAAATAAAAAATCAATATTGTGAATTATAAATCTTTGCTTATATCGCCCACCCAATGCAAAATGTTGTTGCAACTGTTCTTGAAGATAATGTTTATGATACTAGAAGTAGCAAACTAAACTGTTTAATTATTGTGTTTGAGGACAGAACTGCATGTCTGTCCAAACAGTGATAGACGAGGGGAGTGTTTGCCATTTTTTTCCCCATTTCTGTTTGATGCTGCTAGTGACAAATAAATGACTTACTTCATACTTAGTTTGTTGTACTTGTCCTAACAGGAAAAAACTTCTCATTTGTAAGACCAGTTTACCTCATGAGTCGTGTTTGAACTCAATTTTTAGATTCACAGAACCGTGACACAGCGCCACAGTGACAAAGTGAATGCTTCTCAAGTTTATCATTCTTAGGAGGATTGCAATTCTGTTATTTTCTTTGCCAGAGCTCTCATTTGAAGAGTACTGTTCTGCTTCTTTTTGTAGTTCTTCATTAGCACTCTATTAATCATGCATTTTGCATGCATTTCTTCATTAAGCAAATTGGGCTTGCAGCTGAAGGCTTAGATCCACATAGCAAGGTAATGAGGCGTCCTGGTGCAAGATGCTTCGGCCCAATGCATCAGCGTCTCTGGAAGCCACCTGCCCCAGGCACACCGACTCCAGGTCCCACTTGTGTCACTGTTTGAGATAATGGGAAAACCTGTCCTCAGCTGCTTTGCGCAAAACAAATATTTTTCTTGGGTCTGGCTGAAGAGAGGGGAAAATGAGAGCCCCTATAAACGATTGATTTATGTCCTCTGAGATAGAAAGGCTGACTTTTTCTTTTCTTTTTTGACTAAGGGGTGAGGTGCAGGAGGACGGCAAACAGAGCGAATCCGGCCTGGCCTTCGTGCTCCACGAACAGTGAGCCGAATGTGCTCTCCGGTGTTTGTTTAGAGGGGGTGTTTAAGGGCCAGAGAAACCACCCACATTGCAGACAACTATTAGACATTTCAATCTGAGCACACTTGTAAACCACAGGGAGAGAGGGGAAAAAATGAATTTAGTCTTTCTTCTCAGGAGTTTGTTACAAGTCCTGGAGAAAAGCAGCATAGTTAACCTTTGAAGTGTTTGCAATATAGTTACAGAACTCTGTAAAGTTATAACAATAAACTTTTGGTTTCAAAACACGGATGATTAGAGACCGGCTCTTTATGAAAATATTTTCAGATTTTAAAATCTTAACAGCGTTTGACCAACTGTATATCTATAGTACTGGGTGATAATTTTATTTTTACATTGGTCTATATAAAATATTTTGGTAACACTTTATTTTAGGGTCTTTTAACTAGTTGCTTATTAGCATGCATATTACTAGAATATTGGCTGTGTATTAGTGCTTATTAAGCACATATTAATGCCTTATTCTACATTCTTAATCCTACCCAATACCTAAACTTAACAACTAGCTTACTAATTATTAAGCGGTAAATTAGGAGTTTATTGAGGCGAAAAGTCATAGTTAATAGTGAATATGTGTTCCCTATACTGAATTGTCACCATGTTTTAATTAATTTATATTCGCCATATATATATATATATATATATATATATATATATATATATATATATATATATATATATATATATGTGTGTGTCTGTGAAAACATATATTGATTATAGGGTAATGAATCAAACTTACCAACACTAACACCATTTTGGCTACTGAAGTTTTAAGTCACAGATGGTGTAATGATGCTTAATTGACTGATAAAAAGCTAGATATTTACAGTGTTGCTTAGTTATATATCACCAGATTTTATATAAATATGTTCATTATATCTAACACACCTTTTGAAGAGTTCATGTAATGCTCTGTCTATTTTGATAAGGAAGTTCCTTGTTATTGTATTGTCATGTAGCTCAGGTTTGACACGTTCCGCCTTAGAAAGGAAGATGTTAGTGTTTGTGGTCATAATGACATGAATTGCTTGAGCAGTTCAGCTTGAAACAAGGTAAATGTGGAGTAGTTGTTACCAAATACTGTTGTAAAATAACTTCACTGCCATTGCCTGTTACTAAAATAAACAGAGTCATGTCTTGCATGAGGGTGTGTGTGTCTGAGTGGGATGGAGGCAGTAAGAGTAAAGCCTGTTTGGCCTAGTGCCACACACAGCCTGTGGCCCCAGCTGAGTAAATAGACAAGGGCCCCGTGTGCCAGGGGGGCCTTCTTGTGCTTGGCTGAAGGGTGACTGGGGCGCACCAGGACCCCCCAACCACACCGCATACAGAGGAGGCCTTCAGTAACCACTCAGTCACATTATGGATCCCATGTCTCTTTCGTTTTGATCTTTATATACATTGCTAGGTTTGTATAATTCCTGCCTTGAAATTCTAAACATTTGTAGCCTTGACATTGAAAACCCACTAAATGCAGACTTCACCCTGGTGCTTTTCCCCCCCAAAGTATATTGTTGGTAGGTATAGATTTCCTCTAACCTCATTCATCTACAGCATTCATCTGAAGTGCTCCCTCATGGGAGTGACTTCCCACTAGTCATTTTTCAGTCGTAAGCTTCATTTACATTGTCGCTTGAGAATGAGAGGAAACGGTTGGCCATTAACATCCCGGGCGACTCAACTCTATATAGTAGTTGTATATGTAGTTCACCCACAAATTTACATTTTGTCACCCTTATGTCATTCTAACCCTGTATTTCATTTGTGGAATGTAAAATAAGTATTTTGAAGAAAATTTATGCTGCGTTCACACCGAATGCGTTTGGGGCGTCTGATTTACATGACTTACAAGTCAATGTAAATGCGCGTCTAGACGTCCTGCGGTGCGAATCAAGCATCTAGCGCGGCGCGAATCGGCCATTGACGTGCGAATTGAGGGTTTATGCGCCTGGCGCGTCTGATGCCCGAGTTGAAAAATCTGAACTTTGGCGAAAATTTGCGGTGCGTTAACCAATCAGGGACTCTGCTTTGGTAGTAACGTGTTTATGACGTGATCACCGGTGGAGACCAGAACAAAGATAATAGTCACTGTATGTGGCCACCCTAGCTCTATGATGTGTCATCATATTTTTGATTCCGAGACAGGAACAAAAAGGGCCTTGCCTGGAAGAGGATAAGCGAAGAAATCTGACAATCTGTTTAGTTGTAAAACGCTTTGCATGATTTTAGCCGTTGATATAGCCCACTTGCTAGCTAGCAAAAGCTGGCCGACATAACCGAGTTATTAAATTGCCGCTACTGGTTTCCAACTGATGAGATGATGTGTTTATTCAGAGGATCTGTGGAGAAAGAGATGGAGGCCCCTCCTATGACGCGAATTCGCATCTGAACACACTTTGTTTAGATGCGCGTCTGGAGTGTCTGACTTCAAAATGTTCAAGCGTCCAACTAGACGCGTCTGGCGCGAATTTGACACCCCAGACGTGTTCGGTGTGAACGCAGCATTAGACTGTTTGTGTCCATACCACGAAGGTCAGTGGAGTCCAAAACACTGGAACCCATTGACTTTCCATTGTATGGACAGAACGCACAGATTTTTTTAAAAAATATCTTCTTTTGTGTTCTATAGAAGAAAAAAGGTCATACCGGTTTGGAATGACATCAGGGCATATGATGCTCGTCAAAATGCAAAGCCATGTATACAAAAGTTAACTCTTATCTTAGGTTATCCTACAAAAACCCAATCACAGCATGTTGATTTTCAGCCAAAATGGGCCATAAATGTCAATGGACAAACAGGTGTAATGGGGTATAAAACGTTTTGAGCTTGTCTTGACTTCCAGAGGTAGTCGAAAACACTTAATACCAGGTGGAAACATGGCCTAACATACCTCTGAGGTTGAGATTTCAGTAAAAAGTCAGGTGTAACATTGTTTTGAGATGGCTAGTGTTGATCTCTTTCCTTTGGTTCCCTCTCCCTCCGCAGGATCGTACACTGATGTCAGAGGCGTCTCGTAAGAAAGAACGTGAACTGGTGGCGAAGGAGATCGAGCGCTTGCGTTCGTCCATACAGACGGTGTGCCGCAGCGCTCTGCCCCTGGGCAAGATCATGGACTACATTCAGGAGGATATGGACTCCATGCAGAATGAACTGCAGACCTGGCGCAAAGAGAACAAGGAGAACGCACAAGCTCTGTTACAAGAACAAAGGTGCTCCTTCATATTGGCTCAGTTAGTTGCCTTGTTGTCTATTGTCTACATATGCAACATCCTAAACTAAAGTGAAACCTCCACTGATCTATTTAACTGACTGGATTGCTGCTCTTGACTTCATAAAAAGTGAAGCCACTGCGCCGCCATATTGGTATTCCCTAGTATTCCATCACATTCTATTGAATTAATAGGAAATCATCTGATTTTAATAAGAAAACATTACATAACGAGTCAGCGTGTCTATATCTGAAATCTCCTTGTACATTCTTACAACGCAAACGTCCTAAACAATTCAATGGTTATTTGTCGGAAATTTCCCCTGCTTATTAAGTTACGTTCACCTTCATTACAGTAACGAATATCAGAACAGCTGACAAACAAGACACCCTCAGCATTTATATTACAAATGTCAAAATGGTTCTTCTGAAATCTGAATACAGATTTATGCTTTGTAAGACATGCGTAATACATCTTAATTCCTCATGTACGGTTATTCACTGATTATGTAATTGTGTTATATTTTATTCGTATATTAAAGGTGCTCTAAGCAATGTCATGCGTTTTTAGTCCAAAACATTTTTTGTCACATATAGCAAACAACTCCTCACTATCCGCTAGCTGCCTGTCCCCTGAACACACTGTGAAAAAACACGGTCTCTGTAGTCGCCACAAGCTCTGAAAATGGCAATAAAAACAAACTGGTGCAACCTGGACCACGAATCATAATAAACATGCTCCAGCCAATAACCAACAAGAATGTGCATTCATGACTGTTTCAGGAAGCACGGAGGGGAGGGGGAGAAGGAGGAGGAGGGAGGGTCTAGCTAGCCTCTGTTTTGTTTGACAACACTTCGAACGTCAACAGGAAGTTACTCCTCCCAGGATCGCTTAGAGCACCTTTAACTCGATGATTCTACATTCATATGTAAACTGTCATGCTATTAAAAAACCATAGAGTTTGAGCTGACCTGTGGCTTTTAAAGGGTTTCCAAGATCTCCAAGAGTCTAAAGTGATGGTTTGTTGGTCAACAAAAATACATCAGGAAATAACATATGACGCTGACTGCGTATGGATTTAAAGACACAAAGCTAGCTTTATTTCCAAACTGTCGCTCCGAACAAGATAATGTGTGATAAACCTTTTTAATATAATATAGTTAATTAATATAGTGAATTAATTTAATATAATTTAGTGATAGGAGATAGTGTTTATTGTAATATTTAATGAATATTCAAATCAATTTCTGATAATAATCCCAGATATATGTTCATGTTTAATATTTCCTGCATAATTACATGCATAAAGACATTTTGTGTGTAATCTACCTGTCTCGGCAGTGTGCAGCAGACACACACCCATCTTAACGATTTCAATATATTGCTTATCTTGCCCAAAAAGACTGTAAACATTACAGATAATGTTCGAAGTATCAATTAATGTACATATACAGTGATCAGGCGAAACATTATGAGCACTGACAGGTGAAGTGAATAACACTGATTATCTCTTCATCACGGCACCTGTTAGTGGATTGGATTTATTAGGCAGCAAGTGAACATTTTGTCCTCAAAGTTGATGTGTTAGAAGCAGGAAAAATGGGCAAGCGTAAGGATTAGAGCGAGTCTGACAAGGGCCAAATTGTAATGGCTAGACGACTGGGTCAAAACATCTCCAAAACTGCAGCTCTTGTGGGGTGTTCCCAGTCTGCAGTGGTCAGTATTTATCAAAAGTGCTCCAAAGAAGGAACAGTGATGAACCAGCGACAGGGTCATGGGCGGCCAAGGCTCATTGATGCACGTGGGGAGTGAAGGCTGGCCCCAACTGATCCTACTGTAGCTCAAATTGCTCAAGACGTTAATGCTGGTTCTGATAGAAAGGTGTCAGAACACACAGTGCATCACAGTTTGTTGCGTATGGAGCTGCATAGCAGCAGATCGGTCAGAATGTCCATGCTGAACCCTGTCCACAGCCAACAGTGAGCATCAGAACTGGACCATGGAGCAATGGTAGAAGGTGGCCTAGTCTGATGAATCATGTTTATTTTTTAAATCACGTGGATGGCCAGGTGCTTGTGCATCGCTTACCTGGGGAACACATGGCACCAGGATGCACTATGGGAAGAAGGCAAGCCGGCGGAGGCAGTGTGATGCTTTGGGCAATGTTCTGCTGGGAAACCTTGGGTGCTGCCATCCATGTGGATGTTACTTTGACACGTACCACCTACCTAAGCATTGTTGCAGACCATGTACACCCTTTCATGGAAACAGTATTCCCTGGTGGCTGTTGCTTCTTTCAGCAGGATAATGCTCCTGCCACAAAGCAAAAATGGTCCAGGAATGGTTTGAGGAGCACAACAATGAGTTTGGGGTGTTGACTTGGTCTCTAAATTCCCCAGATCTCAATCCAATCAAACATTTGTGGGATGTGCTGAACAAACAAGTCCGATCCATGGAGGCTCCACCTCACAACTTACAGGACTTAAAGGATCTGCTGCTAAAATCTTGGCGTCAGATACCACAGCACACCTTCAGGGGTCTAGTGGACTCCATGCCTCGGCGGGTCAGGGCTGTTTTGGCAGCAAAGGGGGGACCAACACAATATTAGGAAGGTGGTCCTCATAATGTTATGCCTGATCAGTGTCTATATATCCTAAAAACTATTCATGTATGACTGATGCGCTGCAAATCGCAAATGCGCTGATTTTTTAGGTCTATGTTTTGGCTGTAAGTCAGTGATGCCCTCTGTCGGTCGGTAGGCCCTCTGTCGTAAGATGGCTGCTTGAACACTTCTGGTGGCTTCACCGCCTGCTGGCAGTTTACAATGCAATGAGCAAATCAGGTCATTTATATAGATCAGTTGAAACCTCTTATTTCATTGATTTGGAACACTCTGCATATGGTCATAAAAATAATGCTCCTCACGCAAAGCGCACAGGAGTTGTTGGCCATCCTGTTGGTTAACAGCCATTACATAAAAATTAATTATCATCAGAATCAGCCATAATAACTCTCTATCAATGCATGATTGAGACATCCAAACACTTTTTGATTGTCTTGTTCTTCCGTTAAACCGTTTCTCTGTCTGTCTCAGAATCACAGACAGCATTGTGGAACCTCTGAAGTCGGAGCTCGCTGAACTGGAGCAGTTAATCAAAGACCAACAGGACAAGATCTGTGCAGTCAAGTCCAACATCCTGAAGAATGAGGAGAAGATCCAAAAGATGGTATCCAGCATCAGCTTCTCCTCACAAACATGAATATCAACACATCCCAAATGAAAGCTGAAGCACTGAGCAGCGTGGAGAGCTCCTGTTAACAGACCTGATGTCTTTGAGCCCGAACTGGAGAGACTTCAGAAGGTGCAGGTATGGTCAGGAGTCACCCTCCCCAAACCCCCTTCATGTAAGGTGCCTTCTGTAAGACCCAGGATCTGTTTGCGGTGGTCCACACTCGCACGTCTGCAGTAGATTTGCACTTGTCACTTACTTGAGAGATAAATGTGTGTGGTCACCATATTGATGTGTCCTGTATTTTTTAAAGTGTTCTCTTAGGAAAAAAAAGACTCTTTTGTTTTTTTGTTTTTTAATTTTCCCCCATTCAGACTGACAGACTTGAGAACATTGGCAATGATAAAATGTGTATATGATTATATATTTGTATGTATACTGTATGTGTGCATATATATATATATATATATATATATATATAATATTTAAAGCAATAGAATTTTACAGATAACTTTTTAGAATTGCCAAAAATAGGAGACACACTACACACGCACCTCTGCACTTTGATGAATGAGACTGTCATACAGCACATCATTTACCTGTACACATTAAAACCTCTCATGTAGCTTAACGTAAGTTCTAAGAAATGAGATGAGATGGCATGAATGTGTTTTAAGACAATTCATTGTGTAAGTCAAGAAATGTACCCTGATCAAATGTATTTGTATATGTTTTAAATTCATATAAATAATGGAAAACGTTCAACTGATATTTCATTTAAAAACTAAAAAAACTTTCTGAAACACTTTTTAGAGGGCTGTTGAGAGAGTTTTCTACTGCATTCTGAGACCCATGAAGCAATTATTACATTGAAAATATCTATTTTGATAAGGTTGAAATGTTTGCAAATCTGTGTTAGATGAAGCAATAACAGGTCCGATCTGTCAGAGTTGATCAGCTGGTCAAGCACAACATTTTGGAAATCTTTAACATGTATAACCAGTCACACTTTATGGATACTGTGGTACCAGTGTTTAGATGAATTTTAAGTCTAAACCACACAGCAACAAACTGTAATATACAGATTATATACTACGTCAGTATTATCAGCTGTACACTATGACACATAATACTGTTTGCTATTTATTAAAATCAACTTAAACGTCAATAAATTATCTTTGCATTTCCATTTACTTTGTAAAAGAGCCGACCATTTACACTGTAAACGATTTTTACCACACCCATACTTTTTGCTGTACATTTTATGTATATGTTGTTTGTATCATAGTTCACAAATGAATATTAATTTTGTAGTGAAGTCTAATAAACAGTTACATTTCTGTTAAAAGTGTGAATTGTGACAGTTTTACAGTGCATGCAG
Organism: Chanodichthys erythropterus; assembly: GCF_024489055.1. NCBI lineage: Eukaryota > Metazoa > Chordata > Actinopteri > Cypriniformes > Xenocyprididae > Chanodichthys > Chanodichthys erythropterus. The sequence goes on along the minus strand of NC_090234.1, from coordinate 18,813,582 downwards.
TTTGGAAAATGTAATTTTTGTGCTATGTTGGTGCCAAACAGGAATGCAATTTGTTTAAGAGGGCATAACATTGGCTCAAACTGTTTAGGGTGGAATTAACTGTTTGACAAACAGCGGAAGTCAAGGAGGAGTTTTCGTAATGTCAATCTTTGATTGATCGGAAAGGATACAAGCTTACTATTTACTCACTACAGCACAGCATATACTTAATATTGCTATTTAAAAATTAAAGTTTCAGATCTCATGAGATTGCATTTATGTGCTGAATAAAAGCAGATATTTCGCATTTAAATCCAATTTTATATACTACCATTTCAAAAATTGGGGTCGATAAAAGTTATTGAAAGAAGTCTCTTATGCTGCATTTTTTGCTCAAAAATACAGTAAAAATGGTAATAATGTGAAAAATTATTACATTTCAAAATTACATTTAAATCCTGTGATGCAAAGCTGAATTTTCAGCATCATTACTCCAGTCTTCAGTGTCACATGATCCTTCAGAAATCATTCTAATATGCTGATCTGTTGCTCAAGAAACATTTATTATTATCATTGTTGAAAAAGGTTGTACCGTTTAATATTTTTTTGGAAACCATGATACATTTGTTTCAGGATTCTTTGATGAATAGAAAGCAACGTTTATTTGAAATAGAACACATATGGAACATTACAGATGTCTTTACACTCAGTTTTGATCAATTTAATTGAATAAATTGCTTTTTTCACATTGGAAAGGTCACTCAATGCATTGCATTGCATCTATGTACTGCAATTATGTTCTATTCTGAACAGTCATTATTTTTCCAATTCTGTTTGGTGGCGCCAGTGACACAAAAATCACACACGTCACCTGTAAGTAAACATTGCGACATTTTAATGACTGTTTTCAATTGCATTTCAGAGCTGCGATAAACATGCCAAGCGAATGTTTTTGATGAGTTCACAAAAAGGCCTGGACGTGTTTAACGTGTCACACACCACGCTTTGGAAAGCGGACCCGGTGGGACATAGTGAAAACACTGAATAACATTTTAAAAGTCTGTATCAGCACATCAGTTTTGATTTTTATTCTGGCAGAGCTTGAAACAGCTGCACCGCAGGCTCACACGCACATACAGCAGGAGCACTCCATCGTCTATTGAGTAACAGTTGGCCGGGGTATATAAGATCAGGATTTGGAGGCCCTTGAAAACCTGGGCACCTGCCTGAGATCCCTGAGCGAACGTTTGGATTAGGTCAGTGTGAACAGGCTGCGTGCCCTGCGGGGCTCTTTTGTCCGAGTGTTCTCCTGCTGTGGGCCCTAGAGAAAACACCAGCCGGAGGGTCCTTGGGACTGTCAGAAATGATTGTGCTGCTTTAGCAAGATGACCGGTGAACAGGTGGAACTTGTGTTCTTCGGTTTCCTACATTAAATGCTCTTTTGAAATGAGTCCTTTTTTATTTTATGCCTTATTATTGAGGACTTTCCATCAAAAGTAACTAAATACACCATAACCAGCAAGGAAAATACTTTAACATATGACCTCCATAAAGAGCCAATCCATCATTAAAATGCTATTAACAAAGATCTTTTTTTTCTTTTTCTGAAAAGTAAACCTCAGTTCTTTATTACGATTGCTCATATTCAGGGTTAGGGATTTGAACGAAACCACTAACCATGAAAATTAACAGTTTATACTACAGAGTGACATGATTCCTCACATTGTACACTGTGTTAGGAAGAGGTGATGTTACTTTTCTAAGTGATCACTAGATTCTCAATAAATAAAGTTCTCACAGTAACATGAGGGTGCTAGCAGTGAGTCCGGTTGAGAGAAATCCCCCACAACTGACTGCAAACGGGCATTCAGATCTGCCCAACTTCCAACAATCCAATAAATTCCCTGTAATTCCTGTCCTCTCATTTCAGATGTCGTTTCACTCAGACAGACGTCACAGTAGAGAAGAAAAGACAATCGATTTCAATTTCCCATTTCATGCTTACTTTAAATGTTTTGACCTGGCAAACAGATAAAAAAAAAAAAACAGCCCACTGTTGGGGAAAGTTACTTTTAAAAGTAGTGCATTACAATATTGAGTTACTCTCTAAAAAAGTAACTGATTGCATTGGTTAATTTTTATGTGAAGTTAAGCCCTGGATATACTTTGTTTTTTTACGCGTACGCTAGTGTATGCACACAGTCGAAAGCACAGCCTTGCAAAGTGTTCTTCATTTTGATTCGTATGCATACACAGGTGTTTGATGCATGCACAGTTTTGAGCAATCTCTCCCCATGAGTTACAGCCCATATAAACATCTTTGTATCTTTCATGCTAGAGTTGTACAAATGAGGGTTTCCAACCTCTTCACACAATCTCTCGTCTATGTAGGCCTCCATCGTCGCTGTAGCTTGCATGTGTTCCGTTCAGTTCTGTTTATGCAGTTTTTCTTTGACTACCTTGTGAATCAACGCCCCCAGGGCACGGTTGCAACCTTGTGGATTAACTAATACAAGTATACAAGCATACAAGTACTTCTAATGATGAAATTTCGAGTCACGTGCACTGTACGCTGACCCTAGCATACTCGTAAAAAGTGAACTATACTTTAGGCTTAATGTGTTACGTCACTTTTGCGTTACTTTTTTTCACTTGGACTGGGCTTGTTTGTTTTTGAATAACAAAAAAGTTCTATGCAAAGGCCCTTTGGCACCAAAAGTTGAATGAAAAAACTTTAGGCTGAAGCAAATGCAAATTCACGTCTGTACAGTAGAGGGCGCAGCTCAAACAGACCTTTCAGCTGTGCTGCTGTTCTGGATTACAGAAGAATAGGATACAGGAGGAGAAAGTTCAACACTCTTACTTTTTTCAAACTAAATTAAAAATGAAACACAAATGTGATGTTTATCTAAAGACATTTTTGCTTATTGGTATGGTGGAATTGGATCACAGAAGGTCAGCAGCAAACACATTGGTTAATAAAGTGAGTTTAAATACATAAAGTATATTTGTGTAATTTAACATATTTAATTATCACTGGTTTTTGTAATATTCTGAGTTTGCATTTGCATTTTTTATTCATTTTGAGGAATACTGAATCTTTTTTTTGTGCAAGTGAGATGACTAAATGTATGCTTACATTTAGACCAGAACCATCACCATCACGCACACAATGCATCAGCATATACTCCTGATTTCTCTCAACATGGGGACAGGAGAACTGTCAGTGAATAAATGGGAAAACAAAGTAACTCAGATATTTTGTTGTAAATTTTAAAGTAGTTACTTGGAAAAGTAATCTGATTACATAACTCTTAATCCTAAAAATCACTAAGAACACCTTAGCCACAAAGCAACATGCTAAAATCACTCAGAACACACTGGCAACCTCATAGTGGATACATCCTCAACCTCAATCCAATGGCTACACATATTGAGTGAACAAATTTTGCACAGGCAAGGCTCACATATTTCAACCCAGAACTGTTGTATAATTGTAAGATTTCAACAGTGTCAGCTGAATGACTATTGCTGAACGAGACGGCTCTCTGACTGATATCTTGTGTTTAGAAAGTTGTGTGTTGTAGCTCCCTACGGTCCAGTTCTCTTCAGAGACACATGGGGCCGTCAGGCTCGCTGTTTATTTTTAAAGCCCGTAGGCCAGTGTACATGGTTCAGCTGTCGTCAGGCAGCAATACAGCATGCGTCTGCGGCTCTTCAATATAAACCTCCAACAATGACAGACTCAAGTCACCTACCACAGTTACAGAGATTCAAGCTTTGGTCCACACGCCTCACTGGACTGAGCTCTGCAGTGAGCTGCTCATGGGGCTCCTCGGGTCTCTGATTGAACGAACAGGTCAGTGAGTATATGTGTGAATCTCAGGAAAACTGTCAAAACATGTTCAGGTCTCCTCCTCAGAGGTTCATTATTGACATGGTATTTTTTAATTTAAGGCATACTTTAAATATGCATATTAAATAATGGGAATTACAAATATCCTCAATATAAAATATATGGCTATATTAGAGTAAAGACATCTTGGTGGAAAATAATAAGCCTATATAAAAATATTTAAATAATGCCAAAATGCAAAAAATACATATACACACACACATTATATATTTATAACCTTTTATGTTAGATGCAATTAATCACAATCAATCGATTTGACAGCACCACTTTGGAGTCAAATGATCTTCTAATTAATAAACTTGCATGTAACAATGTTGTGCAAACTATAGTCACTATTAAAGTACATTATAAAGACCTCAGGAAAGAACTGCACAAATCCACAAACATATCCTTGGTAGCATATTTATATTGGTGTCTCTCTTGCATAGTATATTGATTTTTGTTGTTTTATGATTTTAAGTCACTTTGTATTAAAGCATTAGATAAGTAGTCTATGCATAAAACCACTCAGGTATTTTCACCTAATTTGTAGCAGTCCACCTTAAAACAAGATGAGCCAGACAATTGCAAGTCAGCCAATCAGAGAAGCTCTTACAGTGACGCAGCCATGAGTCCAAGCTGGCAAAAAAGGGAAAAAAGGCACAGATCGACGCTCACTGTAATTTTGGTTGTTTATTGTGGTTCATGACACCTGAAGCAGACATTATTTAGAAGTAGACTGACAGGACATTATGGCTAATGGTAAGAATGTTGAGCTCTAAAACACAGCTGGTATGTAATTGTACCTCATTGTACCTGAATGTCTGACTTTTATTGAAATAATTTATATTAGAATGAACATAAGTTTTAGAGCTATTTAAATCGGCATCGCTTTGAAAGCGGAGTAAAGTTAGTTTTGTTTTGGATATTCGTCACACATTCAGCAATAAACGGCAATAACTCCAAAACGACACGCCCCCCCAAAATCTAAACGGTATTATCGTTAAAAGGGCAAAGCTAGTGATGTTTCACAAGCTTTCTTTTCATTATTTTTGCTCGATCTAACGAGCAATGACCCGCCAAAGCCGTCGCAATGTGAGTTACGGCGAGAAGACTCGCTCTTGGCTGAGCTGTAAGTTGGGGACCGTGGGGAAAGTGCAAGTTTTCTTCGTTTTTTGCTATAACTCGGTGAGTGGTGTTTTTCTAATAGCTCTTTTGTTAAAAGTCCTATAAACATGAGACCAGTGTCATTCAGTAAAAGGGGACAGGGGACAACTTTCACAACCTCTTTTTTACCCCTACTGGTGGAAAAGGGAACTGCATGTCCAAAATTAACTTTCTTTTTGTAATAGCTTTGTCCACCGGGGAGACAGAGACATCAAACCAGTGTCATTCAGTAGAGGGGGACAGGGGACAACTTTCACAACCTCTTTTTTACCCCTACTGGTGGAAAAGGAAATTGCATGTTCAAAATTAACTTTCTTTTTGTAATAGCTTTGTCCACCGGGGAGACAGAGACATCAAACTAGTTTCATTCAGTAGAGGGGGACAGGGGACAACTTTCACAACCTCTTTTTATACCCCTACTGGTGGAAAAGGGAACTGCAACTCAAAATTAACTTTCTTTTTGTAATAGCTTTGTCCATCAGTGAGACAGAGACATCAAACCAGTGTCATTCAGTAAAAGGGGACAGGGGACAACTTTCACAACCTCTTTTTTACCCCTACTGGTGGAAAAGGGAACTGCATGTCCAAAATTAACTTTCTTTTTGTAATAGCTTTGTCCACCGGGGAGACAGAGACATCAAACTAGTTTCATTCAGTAGAGGGGGACAGGGGACAACTTTCACAACCTCTTTTTTACCCCTACTGGTGGAAAAGGGAACTGCATGTCCAAAATTAACTTTCTTTTTGTAATAGCTTTGTTTATCAGTGAGATAGAGACATCAAACCAGTGTTATTCAGTAAAGGGGGACAGGGGACAAATTTCACAACCTCTTTTTTACCCCTACTGGTGGAAAAGGGAACTGCATGTCTAATATTAACATTCTTTTTGTAATAGCTTTGTTCATCAGAGAGACAGAGACATCAAATCAGTGTCATTCAGTACAGGGGGACAGTAGACAACTTTCACAACCTCTTTTTTTACCCCTACTAGTGAAAAATGGAACTGCATGTACAGATTATACCTTATTTATATCCTTACAATGTCAAAATTTACATAATGCAGATTTTTGCTGTTAATACTGTAAAGCTGGCTTTAAACAATCTGTACTGTAAAAAAATGAAACATAAATAAAGGAGACTTGACTTGACCCTACTGGTTGAATATGGAACAGCACATAAAAATATGAATGCTGTTAATAGGTTCCCAGACCTCACCCCAAAAATTGTCAGGACAACAGCCATTTTGACAGAACTCGTGTTTATGCAAACATTCAACATAAAATGAAAACCATACAAAATTAAACAATATCTTTTTACATCTTTTGTCTCAAAGGATTTAGTAGTGTTTACTTACAGAAAGCACACAACCACAGTGCTCTTTTTAGTTTTCGTACACCTTTTTTGGTAATGTTGACACAGACTGCGTGGTACCATCTTGCAAAGCTGCTGCACTGAATCTGGTGGGGGGAAATTGAAATAATGAAAATATATGATCTTTATTTACTTAATACAAAGTACTACAGAACATTTGCTTTAATGTCATTTCAAGGTTGACTCCATACTAATTATTTAATTATCTGCATACTAATTATATAAGTAGATGTAATAGTTTAACACATAAGATCTATGTCAAATAGCTTATCTAATAAGAATTGTTTCATAATAAAGGACACAAACCCATGTGTTCAGACCCACACGTCCAGCAGGAGACTCTTGTCCACAAAAGGAGCAATGATCCTTGGGGTTGAACACTGTAATTACATTCTCACAAATCAGTGTTCTATTTTAAATGCTCTAATTTTTTGATAGATAGATATATTTTAAAAAAATTAATTAATATTAAAATAATTTAATAACATTAAAAATTAAATTTCAGCCAGTAAGAACCTAAAACTGAAATGGCCTCTGATTACAAGACTATAAATATTCTTACATTATGGTCCAATGAAGGTGTATATTTAAGAAAACTGTGATAAGCTGTAATTAGCAACTTTGTTTTGTACTCTGGCCCTGTGAAAAAAAAAAAAAATGCTGACACTTCTTACTAAGTATATAAACTAATCAAGTGCTTACAAATCAATTGCAAATTAAATAATTAACTCCTGGTTTGTATATTGTATTCTCTTAACTGTTAATGTATTAATAGATTAATATATAGTGAGTTCTTCACTCATTGTCAGGGTATAAATCAAAATTTTATAATTAGGTCATATGTAAAGACTAAGATAATGCTTTTTATTCCTTGTAAACATCTAAATAAGTAAATATTTTTCACTTTACATTAGGTAATGGAAAATTATGACAATTTATTATGGTTAATACATTTGAACCAAAAAATAAAAATAAATCTTGACATTTAATATGAGCTTAGTTAGTGGTTTAGTCATGAAAGTCTCTCATTCACCGCTATAAAAGTTAACCCAACTATGAATACTTCCACTTTTGAGAACCCCAGAAATATGAAAAGGACCTACCCTAACCTAATCCAAAGTGCTAACATTTTGCGGTTAATAAGTTGTTAACAAAGCATAAAAAAACATCTAACTGTTCACATATGAGCTAATTAATTAAATGTAATTAATTAAAGTAATCTTGTTAATTACAGTAACAAGGAATTAAATCACTAATTGTACAGTATATAGCCTTATCTTAATATATTAATAATGTACATAATGAAATATATAAAATATGAATTAACTATATTTTGCAAATGATTTGTTGACTTTAGATCATTTTGTAGGAGGCTTGGCTTTTCATGCCCATATATGTAGTGAAAGAGCACTCATACTGAAAGATTTGTGCATGATTCTCATTAATGTGTGCTTAAAATACATACCATATGCTTCTAGGATGGTTACTGCCATCTCCTTACGCAGCTCAGATAGGATATGCTGGCTAGAAGGTATCCTGATTTTAGATGGTGTCTCTGGAAATGACTCCACTACCTCCTTAGCCATCTGTTGGGTAACATAAATATCATTAAACAAACTTGCAAAATACATTAGCCATTAAAGAATAAGAAATTTAAATATTACACATTTGAGGTTATGCAAAAATTAGTGTTCTAAGGTTCTAAATTGTATAGCTACCTGCATGACATAAACACCACAGCTACAACTGTCTTTTTGAATGGTGTGCTTCAACACACCATGTGTCCATGCCACATCCACCCAGTCCGTCTTACCATACAGTATTTGCCGCATTTTGAAGTATGTTCTACACGTGAGAATTGTATATTATCAAATTTAGTTATATTAGTTCATATGATAATGTATTGTATGATAATTTAAAAAAGGGAATAATATAATACAATACCTGAATCTTTCGGCAGCAAGTTCGGATTCTTTAGCTTCATCTAACCCTTGGGGATCCACCACTAAAACCTTCTGTGATGTCCTATTGAGGTACTGTTAAAACATATAGTTTGGTTAGTTTTTCATATACATAAGTAATGAACTATGGTTTAACAATGGTTTTACACACCAGAAATTTCCAGTGGTTCTTGTTTACTTGCATAAATCCGATTATGGCGTCATATTTTTCAAAGTTGACCTTCAAACGAGTTGAAATATTATATTATATTATTGTACTTGTCCTTTTGACCTTTTCATTTTGCACAGAAGAACAACCGTAAAGTCTGACCTTTCGGAAACTGTGCCTGGACATGGCAGATCTCTCCCCAAACACAACAACACCGGCAGAGAAGTGGTTGAATAAAAAGATGTACTTTCCATAACCTTTGGAATTTAACAAGGTTTGGATGTAGCTTTCGATAACCTGAAAACATTTAGGAAAATTAAATTTATACCCTTACATCTCATTACAATAGTAGTGACATAGTATTTGTCAAATGTATCTTCACTCATTAGCCTACAAGTAGTGAAAGTTAAACTCAATGCACAATAGTGACTGTTTCACATTTAGTTAAAATATATGTATTAATCAATGGTATGCATAAAGCATTTGTCATTTTTATGATAATAAATATACACTTTCTGTCTATATTGTCCTTTCAAAAATAGCATTGGGCATCCTTTCACTTAAAACTATACCAGTACAAATATGAAAATACATCCTGAAATGTAGGTTCAGAATACCATGTAGTATTTACAGTGGTGGTTAATTTAAATCCTTACTATCTAACTGGATTATAAATATATAATATATCACTGCTTGGTAATGTATACTGTAAAAAATAAATGTAAAAAAAAAAAATAGTAAAATACATGGCAGCAAAGTGTGCCAAACATTTACCATTAATGAAAATAACAGTTAAACATCATTAAAAAAGAAACACTCAGTGACTGGCAGAAGCATTTGCCAAACAAAAACTGTACAATTAAGGTAAAATATCCTAATTCATCTCCTAATTTTAAGTTAAAAAACTAAATAAAATATCCTAATTCATCTCCTAATTTTAAGTTAAAAAACAAAATAAAATATCCTAATTCATCTCCTAATTTTAAGTTAAAAAAAACAAAAACACCAACAGATCTCTCTAGATGTCAGCATCTTTACTTATTACAAACCAGACTGACTTTCTTTAATATAAAACTTCTTAAGAATTAAATGAGGTTAAGATGTTGATGTTTTTGTTGTTGTTGTTGTTGTTTTAATAATAATAAAGTTTTAAAGTCACTGTTATGGAAGTGAGCATTTGCTTTACTTAGGCTCTTGACCCTTGACTTTTTAAATTATTATTTTTTTTCTGATTGTTATTTAGTATTATTATTATTATTAATAAATTATATTTAGAAATTCTTTGGACAAGATGATGTAGACACAGACATCAAGATTCAGCGTATGAACAATGGTGACAATCCAACAAATATTCAGAACAACTATCACAAATCAAGGTACTAAAGCTCCCTTTTTCACCAGTAGGGGTACGAAAAGAGGTTGTGAAAGTTGTCCCCTGTCCCCCTCTACTGAATGACACTGGTTTGATGTCTCTGTCTCACTGAGGGACAAAGCTATTACAAAAAGAAAGTTAATTTTGAGTTGCAGTTCCCTTTTCCACCAGTAGGGGTAAAAAAGAGGTTGTGAAAGTTGTCCCCTGTCCCCCTCTACTGAATGACACTAGTTTGATGTCTCTGTCTCCCCGGTGGTAAAAAAGAGGTTGTGAAAGTTGTCCCCTGTCCCCCTCTACTGAATGACACTAGTTTGATGTCTCTGTCTCCCCGGTGGACAAAGCTATTACAAAAAGAAAGTTAATTTTGAACATGCAATTTCCTTTTCCACCAGTAGGGGTAAAAAATAAATGTTGTGAAAGTTGTCCCCTGTCCCCCTCTACTGAATGACACTGGTTTGATGTCTCTGTCTCTCTGATGGACAAAGCTATTACAAAAAGAATGTTAATATTAGACATGCAGTTCCCTTTTCCACCAGTAGGGGTAAAAAAGAGGTTGTGAAAGTTGTCCCCTGTCCCCTTTTACTGAATGACACTGGTTTGATGTCTCTGTCTCTCTGATAGACAAAGCTATTACAAAAAGAAAGTTAATTTTGAGTTGCAGTTCCCTTTTCCACCAGTAGGGGTAAAAAACAGGTTGTGAAAGTTGTCCCCCGTCCTCCTCTACTGAATGACACTAGTTTGATGTCTCTGTCTCCCCGGTGGACAAAGCTATTACAAAAAGAATGTTAATTTTGAACATGCAATACCGATTTCAGCCAGTAGGGGTAAAAGGAGAGGTTGTGAAAGTTGTCCCCTGTCCTCCTCTACTGAATGACAGTGGTTTGATGTCTCTGTCTAACTCATGGACAAAGCTATTACAAAAAGAATGTTAATTTTGGACATGCAGTTCCCTTTTCCACCAGTAGGGGTAAAAAAGAGGTTGTGAAAGTTGTCCCCTGTCCCCTTTTACTGAATGACACTGGTCTCATGTTTATAGGACTTTTAACAAAAGAGCTATTAGAAAAACACCACTCACCGAGTTATAGCAAAAAACGAAGAAAACTTGCACTTTCCCCACGGTCCCCAACTTACAGCTCAGCCAAGAGCGAGTCTTCTTGCCGTAACTCACATTGCGACGGCTTTGGCGGGTCATTGCTCGTTAGATCGAGCAAAAATAATGAAAAGAAAGCTTGTGAAACATTACTAGCTTTGCCCTTTTAACGATAATACCGTTTAGATTTTGGGGGAGCGTGTCGTTTTGGAGTTATTGCCGTTTATTACTGAATGTGCGACGAATATCCAAAACAAAACTAACTTTACTCCGCTTATTTAGCATGCTATGTATGTCATATTTGTTGCCCAAATGATATTTAAAAACTTATTTCATACACTTATGTTTCTGAAACTAAATGTACTCAATTGAAGCTGAACGTGTCATACAATCGCAACTTCGGACCTTTCGCCATCTCGCGCAAAATTTTCTCGGGAAACGCAAAAAGCATTTAAACAGGCTATAAGTTTAAATAATAGAGGTTTGTTTATAATTCTTCTTGCACATAAAGGCACTGTAGCAGCACATAACCTAGGAATAATGTTTCTGATTATTACATGTAAAATTCAAAAGTGATGTTTAATTAATCTGCGATAAAGCAAACATCGCGAGAGTTGTGGAGTGACTGGAGTCGAAAATACCGTGTTTGACAGATAGTAGTTAATGTAAGACATTTTCTTGTATACCGTTCAAAAGTTTGGGATCCATGATTTTTAATGTTTTTAAAAGAAGTTTCGTCTGCTCACCAAAGCTGTATTCGTTTAATTAAAAATACAGTAAAAGCAGTAATATTGTGGAAATATTATTACATTTTAAAATAACTGTTTTCTATTTGAAAATAATTTAAAATGTAATTTATTCCTTTGATCAAAGCTGAATTTTCAGCATCATTACTCCGGTCTTCAGTGTCACATGATCCTTCAGAAATCATTCTAATATTCTGATTTGCTGCTCAAGAAACATTTATTGTGTACAATTGTACAAAATATTGCGTACAATTTTTTTAAGGATTCTTTGATGGCTAGAAAGTTCAAAATAACAGTGTTTATTTGAAATATAATCTTCTGTAACATTATAAATGTCTTTACTGTCACTTTTGATCGATTTATTGCATCCTTGCTGAATTATAGTATTCATTTCTTTAATTTCTTTAAAAAAAAAAAAAAATTCTTACTGACCCCAAAGTTTTGAACGGTGGTGTATAATGTTACAAAAGCTTTGCATTTTAGATAAATGCTGTTCTTTTGAACTCTCTATTCATCAAGGAATCCTGAAAAAAAAAAAGTACACAACTGTTCCCTTTCATGGGAACTCGAGCTGCGTTGAGATGCTTTGGGAACACCTCTGCGTGATTACTTCGTGAAGCACTTGTGAAATCGTTCCAATGGCGTATAGGTGGGTGATGTCACAGACAAAGCATACCCAGAACAAAGAAAGCTAGCTTCTGAATCTTCAGCAAGCACTCTGTGTATCGTGTGTCTTATTTGGTGTTGTCTGTCTGCTATATATACAGCGATCTCTTTGTTTGAGAACAAGAGTATCATAAGCACCAACATATATATCGTGACACTATTAGAATGCCGAGCAAACAGCAGTTCACTCATTGTGTTTCACCCTGCCCTCATTTCATCACGTGTATAGGAGTGGATCATGCCCAGTCAGCCCTTGTGCATTGTGAGAAACTATACCTTAAAACACTCCGCTCCCGCTGGGCCTCAGTGGGCGCTCCCCACGGATCGGGTCCCACTGCTGCTGAGGCACAGTGGCAACTTCATTCGTGGGGATTGTCGATGGATCTGTCAGAGGCGTTTGAGACGGGCCCAGCCCTTTCTCTACCCTCACTTGGCAGACCCAGTGTCTCATCTCAGGGTGTGGAAGCACGCGCTGCGGTACTGCTCTGAGGAGTTGGAAGTTGTTGGTGTCAATGATGGAGATGAGGACTCACCATCTCAGTCTCCAGCATATGAGGAGCTTTTAGAGGTTGTGACCAGGGCAGTTAAAAGTTAAAAATTGAATGGCCAGCTGAAAAACAGGAGGTTTGTCAGAAAAGCAAACTAGACAAACGATTTTTCCCTTATGGTAACAACCTCTACATAGGGGATTGCCATTTCTTCCCAGTCGTGGAAGAGACCAGTACAATACCGTGTGTCCAGCCTTCAGACCTCAAATTATTCCAACATTATGGGGCTGAAAAAACATGGCTATGGGGCGGTGCCAAACGTCAAAGAGACGCTTGCTAGCTATTTCTCGCCTGAATCGGCATCGTCCCTTAAATCCCTGATGTTACCCACCAAGCTGCTCAGAACAACATCAGCGCTGGTGGCTAAAGCGTTTTCAGGCTGACCTGCTGGGGGAAATTGATGAGAGTGGGGAAGCTAGCTTTGACGTCATACAAGAGCTGCGTCGAGCTACGGATTTGTCTCTCTGGGCCACCAAGGGGATGGCTTAATCAATCGGCCAGTCTATGGCAGTCCTTGTGGCCACGGCGAGGCATCTTTGGTTAAATCTCTCAGATGTTAAGGACAAAGATAAAAGCTTTCTCCTGGACGCCCCGCTCTCTCCTCAGGGCCTCTTTGGCGAATCTGTCACCTCAGTCATCGAGAGGTTCCAGGAGGCTAAAAAACAGGTGGCCGCATTCCAGAAGTTTCTTCACCGTCGTTTTCATCCCTCTGAGACTGCAGGGTGGGAGCAGTCTTGGCCATCTACGAGCTCCTCACATCGAGCGCAGCAAAAACTAAGTGTCTCCCTCACAGAGAGCCTGGGGTTCGGTTCAAACAGCTCAGCCGAAGTCTTCGGGGGATAAAGCAGATCTGAGGACTGTTATTATCACCAAGAAGGCTTCAAAGAAGTCTTGATGCCAGAAGTGTCAGACTTTTGAGGGCAGCCCCCTTTAGAGAGAAGTGTATATCACATTATATGATGTCTTTGGTGCCCTCAGGGGGCCATTCTGCCAACCCTCCACCTTGTGTGCTTCCAGGCACAGCGGTCTCCAGCGATCCTCTGAGGAGGGTCGAAAAACATCTAATTCGGTTGTTCCCTGCCGGTTCACCGCTTCAGGGCGCACCAAATTGAGTGCTCAAATTACATCAGACTGGTTCCCTTAGTAGAATTTCTGGCAGAGTGGAAACTTCTACCAAACACATCGCAATGGGTACTGCATACAATACAAAAGGGTTACAGAATTCAATTCATGTCTCGCCCGCCCAAGTTCAACGGGGTCCTCTCTACAGTAGTGTACCCCGAGCAGTCTCTGGTGTTGGAACAAGAGGTTCTGACTCTCTTGCAAAAAGGAGCTACAGAACGGGTTTCGCCTCCCAGCAAGCTGTCAGGATTTTACAGCTGTTACTTCAGTTACTTCAAAAAGGATGGAGGGTTGCATCCTATTCTGGATCTGCGCATATTAATTCACACAGTTCAAAAGCTCAAGTTTAAAATGCTTACACTCAAACAGATCTTGTCACAGGTCAGGTCCGAGGACTGGTTTGTAACGATTGATCTCAAGGATGCATATTTTCATGTATCCATCCATTATCAACACAGGAAGGAAGTTCCTCAGATTTGCTTTTGGGGGCAAAGCATATCAATATCGGGTTCTTCCATTCGGCCTAGCTTTACCACCCTGCACTTTCACGAAATGTGTGGATTCAGCTCTGGCTCCACTGAGAATCCAGGGCATTTGCACATTAAATTATATCTACGATTTGTGGATTTTAGCTCAATCCGAGCTAAAGTTCGGCATCGAGATGTCGTTCTCACTCATATGCGAATGTTGGGGTTGAGACTCAATGCTAAGATGCTAAGAAGAAGAAGGTGAAACTAGGCCAGTCACTCACTGTAAAATAGTTTCAAAAACTGTTAGGACTGATCGCAGCTGCGCCCATCGTGATACCTTTTGGCCTGCTGTGCATGAGACCTTTACAGTGGTGGTTCAGGACCAAGGGATTCTCCCCGAGGGAAAATCCATTTCACATGATCAAGGTCACGTGGAGATGCCTTCGTGCCTTAGTCATGTGGGAAGAGCCTTGGTTCCTGTCCCAAAGGCCTGTGTTGGGAGCTCCTTGTCATTGTGTAATGCTAATGACAGATGCATCTCTCACAGGTGGGGGGCGATCATGAGTGGTCGCTAGGCTCAGGGTCTGTGGCAGAGCCATCTTCTTTCCTGGCACATAAATCGGCTGGAGATGATGGCTGCGTTTCGGGCTCTCAAACACTTCCTCTCAGACCTGAGGGGCCATCACATGTTGGTCCTCATGGACAACATGTCATGGTCTCTTACATCCACCATCGGGGGGTCTGAGGTCGCGTCACCTTTGCAAGCTGGCCCATCAGATCCTCCTATGGGCCTAAGGGAAGCTGCTTTCACTGAGGGCAGATAACATCTGAGGGCATCAGAATGTGGGGGCAGGTATCCTGTTGAGGCAGGGTCTGAGGCCCGGGGAATGGAGACTCCACCCCAGGGTGGTGAGCTCCTGTGGAAGAATTTCAGTCATGCAGGAGTCGACTTATTTGAAAATCAGGAAACAACACGATGTTGTTCTCTCTACCTTATCCATAGTTAATAGAATCCAGCTAGTTCATAGAATACGGTCTCTCAAATGAGGTTGTAAAGACCTTACTCCAATCAAGAGCTCCCTCTGCAAGGAAATGTTATGCAACAAAGTGGAAACTGTTCTCTTCTTTGTGAAGAAAACATCAGACAGATCCTGTCCATTGTCCTGTTGGTTCTGTGCTAGAATTTCTGCAGGGTCGTTTTTCTACTGGACTATCTCCCTCCACCTTAAAGGTTTATGTGGCGGCTATATCTGCTTACCACGCTCCTATGGGTGGCTCATCATTGGGTAAAGTTCCCCTGGTTGTATGGTTTCTTCATGGTACTCTGAAGTTGAGGCCTAAACAACGCACAAGGACTCCGGCCTGGGACTTGTCTATTGTTCTGGAAGGATTGACGTTGGCTCCCTTTGAGCCTCTAGAAGAGGTTTCAGAAAAAATCCTCACCCTAAAGACTATCTTCTTACTTGCTATTTCATCTTTAAAAATTTTTCTTTTGTGCCTTAAATTTGCACAAGGTATGGTGAAAGCCTTTCTTCATCCTAAACCTGGTTATGTACCTAAGGTCCCCACCAATGTCCCAGGGCCTATTGTGTTGCAGGCCTTCTGTCCTCCACCCTTTACTATTTCAGATAAAAAAAAACTTAATCTGCTATGCCTCGTTAGTGCCTTAGACACGTATGTCCACAGAGCTGCCCTGTGGCATAAAACAGAACGATTGTTTGTCTGATATGGGTCCCCAAGGAAGGGGAGTCCAGCATATAAGCAGAATGAGTTTAAATTTAAATTTTAAAATTTAAATTTAGTTTCTTTAATTTATGTCCGTAGAGTCAGCTTTAAATAAATGTCTTAATAGTCTTTTTAACGACTACTCATACAGACACCTATCACACATATCTATCTTCATTTACTGATTGTGTAATTGATGTAGTCTGGTCTTTGTTTCTCTGTTAGGTCGTACCCCCCCTTGGCTCCAGGAGCCTCTGGAACAGAGTGAGGATATGCATCTATGTAAAGCGGTCCAATTGGGAGATCTAGACACTCTCAGGACCATATTACAAGAAGACAGCTTCAAACAGTGATCATTCATTCATTCATTCATTCATTCAAGTCATGATGAAATGGTGAAATGGAAGTAGCGACAGATTTTGTAAATTTTCTTGTACATTCTGTAAGGGATTATCCAAAAAGAAAAAAATG
Source organism: Chanodichthys erythropterus (assembly GCF_024489055.1). Taxonomy (NCBI): domain Eukaryota; kingdom Metazoa; phylum Chordata; class Actinopteri; order Cypriniformes; family Xenocyprididae; genus Chanodichthys; species Chanodichthys erythropterus. The sequence continues at coordinate 18,796,851 of NC_090234.1, read as the reverse complement.
AGCACCTACAGAACATTGGCTTTGCATTAGGGCCCACAAAGTGGTATGGAAGCTTGTTTCCACCATTGAATAAAAACAATTAAAAGATAATTGCAACTTTTTATCTCACCTTTCTAACTTTGTTTCTCACAATTCCGAGTTTACATCTCGCAATTCAACCTTTTTTCTTGCAATTAGCTGTGCAAAGCAGCAGCTTGGAAAGTGACTGCATGTAGTCTTAATCCATCACATTTCAGTCACTATTTCATACTCTTTCCATTGTCTGACAGCAGAAACAGAAAAATATGTAAATGGAAACCGCTTTATTGGGCATTATTTGACTGTATTAATATAATGAATGTGAGCACAGAGAGTAAGAGAGAAGAAAACAAATGTAAAATGCTGACATTAGCAGAATGCAAATACAAAGTGATGACGTATTAGATCAACATTATGAATATGCTAATTAGCAAGTCATCTTCTAACAACATTTAACGACTTTTGGAGCAGGCGTTAGCTGCTTTCCATTGACGCTAGTTGGCAACACTGCTCACAAATCATCGCTTTGGATTAAAGTGTCTGCTAAGGTCAAAAATGTAAATGTTCTTGTCCAATTCAAATGGTTTTCTGGGTTGCTTAATTATGTGAACACAGAATATAAGATTGCATTAGCTGAAATGTGTAACATTTAATTATTTTATAGGCGAATCAACAAGAAGTTGATTTGGTCACATACACCCCTGCGTATTGCTGCCATGATGGGTCACAGCAAATGTGTGGAGTTCCTGATCTCTCGGGGAGCTAAAGTGGACCTTGTCGATGTAAAGGGTCAGACTGCTATGTACATTGCTGTGGTTAGTCGACACCTGGACTGTGTGAAGATCCTTCTAAAAGCCGGTGCTGATCCGAATGGCAGCAGGCTTCATGAAACCACACCTATATACTATGCTGCACAAGTGGGCCGAGTGGACATCCTACAAGAGCTGATCAGGTGGGATTGCTTTTCAAATGATATATCTTGCAAATAGGGTTGCAGAATTCTGGGAATTTTAAAAGTTTTGAATTTTAGAAATTCAGTTGAATTTCTACTTGTTCAATGAATGAACTGATTAAAGTTCTACTCAGAAATAAATCAAAGTCAAAAATCTTAATATTTGTATTAGTACATGCATGTCTGCTATGAACGAAGAGAATGTTTATACATTTGTACACAATACAGTTTTTTGTATAAATGACCCAAATTTCTAATTAATTCTCTTTAATTCCTGTAAATTCCTGTTAAGTTTCCAACTTGCAATATTTCCAAAATTCCCCAGCTTAATTTACCATGGAAAGTTTCTGCAAATTTGCCAGAAATTTACCAGAGATTTGCTGAAAGTACGTCACGATTATGAATCAGGATTTTAGCAGTGCAGAACAGCAGCTTGGAATACAAAAGAAGATACAGTTTAGCTTGAAAGTTTGCATACCCCTTGCAGAATCTGCAAAAATGTTAATCGTTTTAACAAAATAAGAAGGATTATAAAAATTGCAATTGTCCTGAATAAGCTATTTCACATAACAAATGTTTACAACAAGTCCACAAGACAAAAAATAAATAAAATTTATAAAAATTATGCCAGTTCAAATGTTTTACCTACCCTTGATTCCTAATACTGTGTGTGGTTACCTGGATGATCTACGGCTGTTTTTTTTTTGTTTTGTGATGGTTGTTCTTGAGTCCCTTCTTTGTCCTGATCAGTTAAACTGAGCTCTGTTGTTCAGAAAAATCCTCCATGTCTTGCAGATTATTTGATTTTCCAGCATCTTCTGCATATTTGAACTCTTTCTAACAATGACTGTATGATTTTGAGATCCATCTTTCACACTGAGGACAATTTAGGGACTCAAACACAACTATTAAAAAAGGTTCAAACATTCACTGATGGTCCAGAAAGAAACATGATGCATTATACAGTTCTTAATGTTTCGGCTCTTAATGCATCGTGTTTCCTTCTGGAGCATCAGTGCATTTAACAATTTTTAATAGTTATGTTTGAGTCCATCAGTTGTCCTTAATGTTGTCCAAAATCATACAGTCACTGCAGGTTAAAATGCTGGAAAATCAAAGAATTTGCTGGACCTGGAGGAGTTTTCTGAAGAACAGAGCTCAGTTTAACTGTTCAGAACAAACAAGGGACTCATGAACAACCATCACAAAACAAACAAACAGTCGTAGATCATCCAGGTAACCACACACAGTATTACAGTTTTTCTCAGTTGCTTTGGTGCATTTCTCACATCAATATTTACATTTGCACAACAGTTAATGCAGTTGTCAAAAGAATTAGTACAAACTGCAAAACCTAGTTGATAACCTGCAAAAGCGTGTCACTTGCTCAAAATGGATAGGTCATTCCTCAAAAGCAAGTATTTATGTCAATGAAAGTGTCAGTGTCATCAAGATGAAAAGTGACACCATTGTTTATGAACAAGATGTTTTCATTATGACAGTTTACTCTGTCAATGTTTTCCAATGCAAAAAAGTCAGATCTTGGTGACACTACCTGAAAATGCTCAAGACAGCACTATATACTATTTGCACAGCCATTTGAAAAATACAGTAAAGTTACACATTACTGTATTTAGTGAGGTAACTGAGTACAAGACACCGAATATGTATGTTTCACATTTTACTGCATATGCTCTTTGCAATTCTAATTTGTTCACAGCATTGTGCAAAAGAAAAAATACACCCTTATTTGCAACAAACATAAACTCCGTTTGGGTAGAGCTGTGCACAACTGTAAACAATATTGCAGTACATATGGCAAATCTTTACTGTAACACTACTGTACACTACAATACACTAAATGTGTGATGCAGTAAAGCTGTACGTCTAAATGTAAAACGTACAGTGACAAGTTCTTGTCCCACTGCAAGCTTCATGTATGACACAATGACAGTGGTGCAGTGCAGATTGTTTAGTGCTGAATTACTGTCCATTTATACACACCTGTTCTCCCGACGAAATGTTTGAATAATTGAATTTACAGTGGTTCTCCCAACATTTGGCTGCACCCTTCGACCACCCTCAGCCATTGTGAGGCCGTGATTGACAACATGATCCACAATTGTAGCCCTGATTTCATCAGGGATCTGCCTATTGGCCTCTTCTTCCTCTTCCCCTGTTTTGTCCACTTCCCCTCCCTCCCCGCACCCTTACCCCTCTTCCACGAGGCTGACCTTCCATTTCTGTGTCACAGTATTGTAGAAATGGTACACACTATGTCCTGCTTGGTTCGTAAATGCTTGTAAAGTGGGAGTTTATGGGATTCACCTCTGACAGTGATTGTAGAGAAGTGGTTTATCATTGGTTGCAACTAATGCTTCACACACCCCTTCTTATCAGTGAAAGTTGACATTCACTTGAGAGAAATTGTTCAATTTAGGAGACATTTTCAGAAAAAAAAAAAAAAGATTTTAAAAAAATGTGTAAAATTTGTGTGACAGATTTTGACAACTAGTTCAACATTTTTGTATGTAATGACTCAAGCAATGAAATGAGGACTATTAGTTTTATATGGAATGACTATTCAGCATTCACAAGTATAGTTAATTTTGACTGACATGACATAAGCAAATGATAATGTTGTAAATAGCAGAGAGTTGTATGAAAGCAATTGATGTCCAAAAGCATTTGCAATTTGTTCGAAGGAATGAGAAACTGCTACTATGATGTGCACAAATGACTAAATGTTGTGGAGATTGAACTAACTGTTGTGCAAATGTAAAGAGTGATGTGAGAAATGCACCAAAGCGACTGAGAAAAACTGTAAGAATCAAGGCAAGGCAAGGCAATTTTATTTGTATAGCACATTTCATACACAATGGTAATTCAAAGTGCTTTACATAAAAAAGAATAATAAAAATAGAACATAAGGAATAGAAATAACAGTAAAAACAGAGAATTTTGCTATCTGGATGGAAGAGCTAGGAAGTCTCAGGGAGTTTGTTGTTGTTGTTGTTGTTGTCGTCCATCAGAGTTGGATCTAAACAGATCCATTCATCAGAGCAGATCAGAATGGATCTTCCTCATCCAACAGGACTGCTACCTGTCAAGGCACTTCAAACTGATAAACATAGTTTCAAGGGTATGTAAACTTTTGAACTGGGTCAATTTTATAAATTCAGCTATTTTCTTGTCTTGACTATATGTAAACATCTGTTATGTGAAATAGCCTATTCAGGACAGTACTTAAAAAAATAACATACAATTTTTATTTTGTAAGGGGTATGTAAATGTTCGAGCTCAACTGTATTTTGTAGAATGTTGGTAAAACAGTTGACTTTAGTTTAGTTCTGACTGACTCACTTATTTGAATGTGCGATATGACAAAGTTCATTAGTCTGTATTTGTCCTGTAATACATACAGGTTTAATGCCGATGTTGATGTTGACTACCGGGTGGAAGAGAGGGTTTATTTTGGCACGCGCACTTTGGCAACTCTGTCAGTCTGTCCGCTGTTCATTAGCGCTGCTTGCCACCACTTCCCCTGCTTCCGCATTCTTCTGAATGCCGGGGCCAACCCGAACTACAACTACAATGGCCCCGTGAGCAGGGAAGCACTGGTCAGGGGCAGCGGCAGGGGCAGGGAAGCACTGGTCAGGGGCCAGGCCTCCTGCATTCTGGATGCCGTTCTAAAACTCGGATGCAAACCAGCCTTTGTTCGCATACTGCTGGACCATGGCGCTGACCCCTATCTAGTCCCCTGGGACGAGCTCGATCCTGAAACCATGTTTCGCTTTAAGGTCAATGCTGAAGCCCTTCGAATCTACCAGGAGGCCAAAAGTAAGTTGTGTTTTAGATCATGTCATGTTCTTGATGGGTCATTCCTATTATGCAGTGCATTTTATATATATATAAAATTATTTACTGTTTATATATATATATAGATATATATATAGATATATATATATATATATATATATATATATATATATAAAATCAGTGGATCATTATTCCTGTGATTATTATGATTATAGCATGTTATTTATACACCTCTTGGTGGAAATAACATCACATTGTTTATTTCCATCAAGAGGTGCATCAATTTTCATCAAGATCTTGTATTGACAATGCAAGAGTCAAGCACTCTGTTACATCTCCTCCAGCACATCCCAAAGACTTTCAATGAATTTAAAGGGATAGTTCACCCAAAAATGAAAATTTGATGTTTATCTGCTTACCCCCAGGGCATCCAAGATGTAGGTTGCTTTGTTTCTTCAGTAGAACACAAATTATGATTTTTAACCGTTGCCGTCTGTCAGTCGTGTAATGCATGTCAATGGCAACACAATCTATAAGAGTAAAAAAAAACATGCACAGACAAATCCAAATCAATCCCTGCTGCTCGTGATGACACATTGATGTCCTAAAGCCCTAGTTGGACGGGATTAGTTTTACATGGGGTATTACTTTATAATTTTACCTCAGGACGTCTCTAGTATTGATTGGCCAATTTGCACGGGACAAGACATCTCAGTAAAACTAGCAGAAGTGGGAGGGGTAACTCGATTTACGCACCGCCGTCACCTCCCTGTCGTCATGTGGGTATACTTTGCTTCCTGATACCAAACACATATAATCTAAATATATGAACTATAAATAACAGTTAGGTCCGATTTATTAATTAAATCCTGATTGGAATATGATGGTAATAGGCACTTAGGTAAAGAAAAAAATAGTTTTGTGCCTCTGACAATTGCTTCGATCTTCTTTTTGCTCTAAATGGTGTGTGGAAAATACTTGAGGTTTGCCACAGACTTGTCCCACCACCTACAACACAAATGAATGTTTCTTCAAGTGTTTTCATGCTTAAGAAATGCGTGGAAAACTACACAGACCTCACACACTGGTTGCTATCAAAATATATCAAAAATGTATTTTTCTAAGTAATATGTGTTGCTAAGGACTCCTGTTTGCGTGTCTCTCTTTAAGAGCCAATAGAAACTGAGACTAAAAAGGTAGCGCTATAATTCTTTTTGCATGCAAAATCAGAGACTTACACATTCAGATCATGCCTCCAAAATGCTCCTGTTGTGTTGTTGACAAACTGGGGCCCAGGTCAGGAAGCAGCAGACAGACTGGCCATCTGCTAGCCGTCTCACGTCACAGAAGTGAGATAATTCCCAACACATAGAAACTCTTTCACCTAGATATTATCACATAGAGACTGTGTACCCCGAATTAGTAAATGCAAAAAACTTCCAAACCCTTTTAAATGTAAAAATGTAATTGCAATTTAATTAAACAAATGATAAAGCTTGGGTTGCTGAATATTAGATCCCTTTCTTTAAAAGCACATATTGTAAATTATATTATCACAGACAATAGATTTGCTGTGTTTGACAAAGACCTGGCTAAAACCAGACGATTACATTACTTTAAATGAGTCTAGCCCTCAAGCTTATGATTATCGACACAATCCTCTTCAGAAAGGCAAAGGGGGAGGTGTTGCTGTAATTTATAGTAATATCCACAGTATTACTCAAAAGTCTTTCAAATATAATTCCTTCGAAGTGATGGTGCTTTATTTAACGTTATGCAAGTTGACATTTGTGCTGGCTACTGTATACAGGTCACTAGGACACCATACAGACTTTATTAAAGAATTTGCTGATCAGAGTTAGTACTAGTTGCGGATAAAGTCCTTGTTGTTGGTGATTTTAATATCCATGTAGATAATGAATTAGACGCATTGGGACTGGCATTTACAGATATTCTAAACTCTACTGGAGTTAGACAATATGTGTCAGGACCCAATCATTGTCGTAATCATACTTCAGATCTAATATTGTCACATGGAATCGATATGCCGTTGAAATTCTGCAGCAGAGCGATGACATCTCAGATCATTATGTATTCTCGTGTATACTACATTTAGCTGCAAGGCTGCAAAACCACCACTCTGCCAAAACTATGATAGAACTATCACTTCTACCACTAAAGATTGCTTTATAAATAATCTTCCTGATCAGTTTCAGCAGTTTGTTAGCTAAGAATAACTCAATGTTGCAACAGAAACTATTGTATTTTCCAGCACAGTAAACTCAGTTGCTCCTCTGTGCATAAAGAAGATTAAGGAAACTAATCCAACGCCGTGGTACAACGAGCACACTCAGGCTCTTAAGAGAGCAGCCAGAAAAGTGGAGTGTAGCTGGAAGAAAACAAAATTAGAAGTTTTTCGCATTTTGAGAGAAAATGATTGAGTACAGAAAGGCCTTAAAAACGCTAGATCTACTTATTTTTCAAATCTCTTAGAAGAAAACAAACACAACCCTAGGCATTTATTTGATACAGTGGCTGAATTAACGAGAAATGGAGTTTCAACTTCTGATGTTTCCAAACAGCACAGCAGTAATGACTTTATGAACTTTTTAACTTAAAAGATTGATAATATCAGAGAGAAAATTATAACCATGCAACCGTCTACTATGGTAAAAATTCCATTCATTCATTGCTTCAGGACATAAAGAATTTTCTAAACTTGTTAAATCATAAAAATCCACAACATGTATGTTAGACCCTATACCGACTAAGCTATTGAAAGAGATGCTTCCAGAGGTCATAGATCCTCTTCTCAATATTGTTAATTCATCTTTATCACTAGGATACATACCTAAAACTTTTAAGCTGGCTATTATTAAACCTCTTATTTAAAAACCACAACTTGATCCTAGAGAATTAGTCAATTACAGGCTGATCTCTAATCTACCTTTTCTGGCAAAAAGGCAGTATCATCGCAAATACGTTCCTTCTTGGAAAGAAATGGTATCTGTGAGGATTTCCAGTCAGGATTTAGACTGTACCATAGTACTGAGACTGCTCTCTTTAGAGTTACGAATGATTTGCTCTTATCATCCGATCGTGGTTGTATCTCTCTATTAGTGTTACTAGATCTCAGTGCTGCTTCTTACACTATCGACCACAATATTCTTTCGAATAGACTTGAAAATTATGTTTGCATTAGTGGAATTGCACTTTCATGGTTCAAATCATACTTGTCTGACCGTTATCAGTTCATAGTAGTAATGAAGATATGTCATATCGATCACAAGTTCAGTGTGGAGTACCGCAAGGCTCAGTATTAGGACCGTTGCTTTTCGCTCTGTACATGCTACCCTTGGGAGATATCATTAGGAAGCATGCCGTTAGTTTTTACTGTTATGCTGATGATACTCAGCTCTATATTTCTTCGAGCCCTGGCGAAACTTACCAATTCACAAAATTAACGGAATGCATAGCTGACATAAAAAATTGGATGACCAGTAATTTCCTACTACTAAATTCAGAAAAAAAAGAGATTCTAATTTTTGGACCAAAAACTTCTTCACGTAATAACCTACAATACTGTCTAACACTTGATGGCTGCTCTGTTAAGTCTTTGTCGTCAGTTAGGAACCTGGGTGTGCTCTTTGATACTAATGTTTCATTTGAAAGCCACATTTCTAGCATCTGTAAAACCGCATTCTTCCATCTTAAAAATATATCTAAACTACAACATATGCTCTTGACAAATGCGGAACAGTTCATGCATTCATGACCTCAAGGCTTGATTACTGTACTGGGTGGTTGTTCCGCTTGCCTGTTAAACAAACTACAGCTGGTCCAAAACGCAGCAGCTAGAGTTCTTACTAGAACCAGGAAGTATGACTATAGCCTATTAAACATCGTATAGATTTTAAAAACTTGCTACTTACCTACAAAGCACTAAATGGTTTAGCTCCCCAGTACCTGAGCGAGCTCTTAATGCATTATAGTCCTTCACGTCTATTGCGATCTCAGAATTCTGGACAGTTGTTAATACAGTTGATAATACCTAGAATATCAAAATCAACCGCAGGCGGTAGATCTCTTTCCTATTTAGCACCTAAACTTTGGAACAGTCTTCCTATCACTGTTCGGGAAGCAGACACACTCTGTCAGTTTAAATATAGACTAAAAACACATCTATTTATACCAGTTATACCAGTAATTATACTACTTATTATACCAGTTCGCATAGATCCATGGACACAACTATTTTTTCTGTATTTTGCGGACCAGACAGGTCATTTGGCAAATATCACTTTTTTAAAAAAGACCAAGCTTCTGCACACATACACACTCAAACACGCAAACCTATAGACTAAACACGCAAATGAACGGCAAATATGCATTAAAGGTGTTCGGTTTTCAGTAGGAAAGGTGTCCTTTAAGCGGCCCCTAAAGTAATAATTAACAATTTTTACAACGGAAGTGATTCAATCAAAAACCAACTTTAGCTTGATAATAATCTTCCTGTTTTCACTGTGAAGCTGCTTTGAAACAATATGTATTGTGAAAAGCGTGGTTACACTTGATTTTATGGTGTCACTGTTACAATGTAGTCATAAATTTAAATACTGAGTAATATAAATTAACAACATGTACTTATTATAGGGTTAGGGTAGGATTAGGGTTTGGCCAAAGGTTAATTGAATGTAATTATGCATAATTTACTGTTATTACTATGGTAAGTACATGTAATATATGTAACAATGACACTGTATAAATAATAAAGTGTTTTATTTAAGGTTATAACTTTCATAAATCCTTTTCTCCACAATTAGAGAAAACAAGATCATGTTATAGTATGTCTATAGTGCATTGAGCTCTGCCATTACCTGTGCTTTCTAACAAAGGAAACCCAAAGAGCTTGATGCACCTGTGCCGCATTACAATCCGGAAGATCATGGGCAAGGAGCGTCTGTCATGTATCTCTTCCCTTGAGCTGCCAGAAATCATCAAAAGATTTATGTTTCACGAGGATTGATGTTTTGCTTCTCCATGGAGATGGTCGATTAACTCGAGGGTGTAAGTGGCCACTCGCTCCTCAGCATTACTTACATGGAAACCAATGACTTCCAAAGTAATGCCATTTTTCTGTGTTGGTTTTGGGGGAAATCTGTGGTAAATGGAGCTACACTCCTTGCTGCTGCCATTTTAAGAGAGTTTTAGATACTGAGCTTTGCACCATGAGAACACCTCTTACCAGTAGTAATAAGCCACAATACCTTTTGTGGCTTATTACTTTAATGAAGAACAATATTGATTGAACACCACTGATGAGAGAAAATCATATTGAGATTAGTCTTATTTTTGTTATTTTAGCTTGGTCCAACAGTTGTTACAGCGTTAAAAAAAGTAATGACTATTTAATATTATTAGAATTATCATATTGATGCTTTTTGATGTTTTTTATATCACATATGGGAATATAATTGCCTTACATAGTTCCTGTATTTTTTGCATTTACAGTAGTGTGAAGCAGTTCTGTACTTTATTAAAGTACTTTCCTTGAATATTTTATTTTGTTGCAACTTTTGTATACTTTTTTTGTCCATATAAATATATTTTTTACTCTGATTCATTCTGATTGTCTCATTACTCATTACCCTGATTAAAATGTTTGTTTCACTTGTAAAAAAGTGGTGCATGATATAGGAAGCACACAGAAAAAAAATTCATTTCCATTAAAATACAACTTTTTGATGTGGTATCTCAAAAAAATAAGTAATTTGATTACATAAATCACGTTGCGTGACAAATGCTTACCCCCAATACTGACTGAGCCTGATCTGAAAACGACCAAATAACCACCCAGAACATTTTTTGCAATGGCTAAGCAACCACATAGCAATCCTAAAAATACTAAGAACACCTTAGCCATAAAGCAACATGTTAAAATCACTCAGAACACACTGGCAACCTCATAGCAAACCAGTGGCTACACATATTGAGTGGGCAAATTTTGCACAGGCAAGGCTCACATTTTTTTAAATTCATAATAGGCATCCCAGATCTGTTGTATAATTGTTTCAACTCTGTCAGCTGAATGACTATTGCTGAACGAGACAGCTCTCTGACTGATGTTTTGAGTTTAGAAAGTTGTAACTCCCTATAAATCCCTAAGTTGTAACTCCCTATTTGCGTTGTAACTCCCTATGGTCCAGTTTTCTTCACATGGGGCCGTCAGGCTCGCTGTTTATTTTTAAATACAGCATGCGTACTCTTCAATATAAAACTCCAAACAATGACAGACTCAAGTCACCTACCACAGTTAAGAGATTCAAGCTTTGGTCCACACGCCGTACTCGACTGAGCTCTGCAGTGAGCTGCTCATGGGGCTCCTCGGGTCTCTGATTGAACGAACAGAAGGTCAGTGAGTATATGTGTGAATCTCAGGAAAACTGTCAATACATGTTCAGTTTCAGTTCTTCCCCTCAGAAAGCTAAATTATAGCAAAGATTCATTATTGACATGGAATTTGTGGTACTGTCTTAATTTAAGATGATTTAAATGTAAATATATATATTTAATAATGGTAATTACAAATATCCTCAATATAAAATATATGGCTATATTGCAGTAGAGACATCTTGGTGGAAAATAATAGACCCATATGAAGAATTTTAAATGCCACAATGCAAAAAAAAAATAAAAAATACACATTATATATTAACTAAATGTTATGTTAGAAGCGATTAATCGCACCACTTTGGAGTAAAATTATCTGCTAATTAACAAACTTGCATGTAACAATGTTGTGCAACCATAGTCACTATTAAAGTACATTATAAATACCTCAGGTAAGAAATGTACAAATCCACAAACATATCTTTGCTAGCATATTGGTGTCTCTCTTGCATAATAAATAGCTTTTTGTTGTTGTATTATGATTTTAAGTCACTTTGTATTGAAGCATTAGATAAGTAATCTATGCATAAAACCACTCAGGTATTTTCACCTAACTTGTAGAAGTCCACCTTAAAGCTACAATATGTAGATTTTCATTGCTAGAGGTCGCCTATTCAGTTTGAGTGCGGATTCTTGTTTCTTGGAAATGTCGTCTTCACCTCACAGTCAGTGGAAAAGAATCGGGATGGGATTCAGGCAGAAATCGAATTCATGGATGAGATTATTAATGTTACTGTATTATGAAGCAGAGCCAAGTGATGTTGGAGCTGAACAAGGCCGCTGGAGCGATTGCTAATGAGAGACAGATGCAACACACGGCTCACAGAGCTCTTGCCACAGTCGCCATTTCTGCTTCCGGTCAAGCGTATGAGGTAACAGCGCTGTTTATCATATTAGATACATTTGACTGTGTTGAAAATGATGTAACATTCGTTTGACTGCGGTGAGACACTTGTTGCACACTACAGTAAGCTAGATCGATCTTAGAATATCATATTAATAAATGCTGGATGACTTGTGTTGATAAATGGCATGACATGAGAATGCCATCAACGGCCGTTTATGAGCGCTATTTGTTCATATTAAACATCAAACATTTTAAAAAGTTAAACATTTTAAATACTTACAGTCTACACAACAGTCTCCGTGCTCACAGCATCACAGACATTAATATTTTAACAATTTAAAAAAGATGAATCACTGTCTGGCCATCTGGAATTTTGGTATGGAGATAAAGGTTATGATTATAATTTTTTTGTAGTATTAGGCTACACCACATTGTGTGTGTATATTAGAACCGTTTGTTGTTTTTCTTGTGGTATGAGATAGAGCGTTTGGACCGCTGCCGCGTGACGTCAGACTTTAGAACCGAATATAACAATGGTTACATTTATAGACAGAAAATGAATTAAACAGTTGTTCCCTTGTTGAAGAAACCATGTTAAAGCATATTTAGTATTTCCATGGTTTCTACAAATTAAAACCGGAAACCGAGGGTAACGCAGATATGACGCCATTGACAGGCGACTCCCGGACACGTCCCTCATCCTTGGTTAAAATCGCTATTTTCACACGATTTACAAATAGTTGGAAACATTTCACATATAAGTACTCAACTGAACAAAATATATAACACTGGCCTAGTGGTTTTTGGATATTTTTCTGCAAACATTGTACATATCGTGCCTTTAAGACCAGATGAGCCTGAGCCAGACAATTGCAGGTCAGCCAATCAGAGAAGTTCTTACAGTGACGCAGCCATGAGTCCATGCTGCTGCTAAAAACAGCATGAAGAAAAAAAGCACAGACGCTCACGGTAGTTTTGGTCGTTTATTGTGGTTCATGACGCTTGAAGCAGACATTATTTAGACTGACAGGACATGATGGCTGATTGTGAGAATGTTGAGCTACCAAACACAGCTGGTATGTTGTACCTCTGATCTGAATGACTTAATCAAAACATAACAAAAGTTTTAGAGCCTTTTAAATCGACATTATGTGCAATGCAGATCTATTGCGTATGCCATATTTGTTGAAAACCCTCTTATAAACCCAAGTGAAATATATTTAAAACTTATTTCATGCACTATATTACTGAAACTAAATGTACCCATTTGAGTCTGAACGTGGCTTACAATCGCAACTTCGGACCTTTCGCGTTCTCGCGCAAGTTTCAGGGGAAACTCAAAAGCTTTGAAATATATTTCTATATACATATTCTTCGTCTGAGATAAAGCAAATATCGCGAGAGGCGTGGCTGATGTCGCAATTCAGATATTATGCAAGACATTTTTATGTATGAAAGCTATTTCGTAGGTAATGTAAGGCACTTACAATTACAAATGTGTGAATTTAGTTTCAGTAATTTATGTCCATAGAGTAAATACTATAGTAAAGTACTTGAATTAATTTGTTGTGGTAATATAACAACTATAGTAATATAAACAGATTACCCTATACCGTACTAAGATTTCTACAACTATAGGGTACTATTACAATACACTACTACAGTTTACTTTAGTAAAACTAAAGTATACTACAGTATTTATTACAGTTTATCAGTTCACTATGATTAATACTACAGTATGCTGTAGCATTCATTAACAAAGTGTTATAAATACTATAAATACTATAATATAGACAGTATACTGTATATAATTTACTGTAGTATGATTCAAAAACACTATAGTATTTACTATAAAAGTGCTGCCATGTGTCTTCATAGTGTTTCCAAGAAGCTTTTCAATGACTTCACATACACCTGTCATACAGATCATTTATTGATTATTTAATTGATCTGATCTGGTCTCTGTTAGGTCGTAACCTGAAGCAATGGCTCCAGGAACAATTTGGCAACAGGCCTCTGGAACAGGCTGAGGACATGCGTCTACATAACGCTGCCCATTTGGGAGATCTAGACACTCTCAGGGCCCTACTACAAGAAGACATCTTCAAACAGTGAACAACATTCATTCATTCATTCATTCAAGACATGATGAAACTGCGAAATGGAAGTAGCGACAGATCTTTTCTTCTACGTCCTGTAACGGATTATTATTTAATTAATGTTATTATTTAATAAATGTAGCGCCTACACAACATTGACTTTGCTTTAGGGCCCACCTACAGAAGCTTATTTCCACCATGAAATAAAATTTAAAAGATAATTGCAACTTTTTATCTCACCTTTCTGACTTCTCACAATTCCGAGTTTTAACATCTCGCAGTTATTCCTTTTTTTTCTCCTCGCAATTCCTAGTTTACTGTATATCTTGCAATTGTGAGTAATAACCTCCAATTCTGAGGGTAAAAGCACTGACTTTATATCTTGCATTTCTGACTTTATAACACACAATTACGAGTTTATATCTCACAATTTTGAGATAAAAAGGCAGAATTGCTAGATATAAGCTTGCAATTGCAAGAAAAATGTCAGAATTGTGAGAGTCACAATTACTTTTATTTTATTATTCAGTGGCGGAAACAAGCTTAAATTGTGTAGCATGCAAAAGTAAACAAATTTGTCTTTAAAATCAGACATTAAAATGTATTATGTGCTTATTATATTTATTGATAGATAACTTACTGCACACACCAAAAACATGCTGATTTTCTCATCGTTGCAGTGACTTTTATTATTGTTTTGTGACAATGAGCTACTTTGGCTATATTTAAATATACTATATAGTCTCAATGGGCCAGATTTCTGTCATTATTTCATACTCATTCCATTGTCTGACAGCAGAAACAGAAAAATATGTAAATGGAAACTTTATTGGGCTTTATTTGACTGTATTAATATACTGAATGTGAGCACAGAGAGTAAGAGAGAAGGAAACAAATGTAAAATGCTGACATTAGCAGAATGCAAATACAAAGTGATGATGTATTAGATCACCTGAATATGTTAATTAGCACGTCATCATCTAACAACATTTAACGACTTTTGGAGCAGGCGTTGGCTGCTTTCCATTGACGCTAGTTGGCAAAACTGCTCACAAATCATCACTTTGGATTAAAGTGTCTGCTAAATGCTTAAATGTAGATGTTCTTGTCCAGTTCAAATGGTTATTTGTGTCGCTTAATTATGCGAACACAGAATATAAGATTGTGTTAGCTGAAATGTGTAACATTGAATTCTTTCCTAGGCAAATCAACGAGAAGTTGATTTGGTCATGTGGTTTGCTGCCTTGCACACCCCTGCGTATTGCTGCCATGATGGGTCACAGCAAATGCGTGGAGTTCCTGATCTCTCAGGGAGCTAAAGTGGACCTGGTAGATGTAAAGGGTCAGACTGCTATGTTCATGGCTGTGGTTAATGGACACCTGGACTGTGTGAAGATCCTTCTGAAAGCCGGTGCTGATCCGAATGGCAGCATTCATCACCGAAGCACACCTTTATACCATGCTGCACAAGTGGGCCGAGTGGACATCCTACGAGAGCTGATCAGGTGGGATTGCTTGTGATATATGATATATCTTGCAAATGATATATCTTGCAAATAGGATTGCAAAATTCTGGGAATTCTCAAAGTAGGAAACTTTCAATGGGATTTAATGGGAATAAATTTGCAAAATTGCAGGTTAGCCTGTAACAGGGAACTTAAAAGTAATTGGGAAAAAAAAAAACATGAATTTAATGCAAATTCAGTTGAATTTCTATGCTGTGGATTCCTCAATCGCATGTACACAGCACATTACTTACTGCAGAGCCATTAAGGCTATACAGTTTGTATAAATGACCCAATTTTCCAATAATTTCCTTTAATTTTCATAAATTCCCATTGTTTTCAACTTGGAATATTTCCAAAATTCCCCAGCTTAACTTCCCATGGAAAGTTTCTGTAAATTTACCAGAAATTTTAACAGAGATTTTGTCAGACGACGTCGTGATTATAAATAAGGATCTCGGCGATACAGAGCAGCAGCTTGGAATATGACTGCATACGGGTCATATAGTCTGCATATAGTCTTAATGGGCCACGTTTCTGTCACTATTTCATACTCGTTCTGCTGTCTGACAACAGAAACAGAACAAGTATGTAAATGAGAACAGCTTTATTGGGAGTTCAGTTCTGACTGAATGACTTATTTGAGTGTGAGCTATGATAAAGTTCATTAGTCTGTATGTGTCCTGTAATACACACAGGTTTAATGCTGATGTTGATATTGACCACCGGCTGGAACAAAGGGCTATGTTCGGCACGCACACTTTGGCAAATCTGTCAGTCTGTCCGCTGTTCATTAGCGCTGCTTACCACCACTTCCCCTGCTTCCGGATTCTTCTGAATGCCGGGGCCAACCCGAACTACAACTACAATGGCCCCGTGAGCAGGGAAGCACTGGTCAGGGGCCGGGCTTCCTGTATGCTGGATGCCGTTCTGAAACTCGGATGCGAACCAGCCTTTGTTCGCTTACTGCTGGACCATGGTGCTGACCCATATCTAGTCCCCTGGGACGAGCTCGATCCTGAAACCATGGTTCGCTTAAAGGTCAATGCTGAAGCCCTTCGAATCTACCAGGAGGCCAAAAGTAAGTTGTGTTTTAGATGTCATGTTCTTGATGGGTCATTCCTATTATGCAGTGCATTTTTGTTAAGTGCTCATTTTTATACAGTGCAGTCCAAAAATATGGTATTTTTTCTAATAAAACCTGGAAATAAATGGTTTCAGGATAAGGAAAGTTTTTTTAGCAAAAAAAAGGAAGACCAACAAATTCACAATTTTTAAATATGGAAAGTTAATTTTTTATTCATCACAGTCTGACAGATTATTGGACATTTTAAATGTTTAATATATTCACTACCTAGGTTTGATTGGATGTTTGTCATATGATATGCACTTCTAACATGGAAAAACTGGTAGTTTATTAAAGAATATTCCAGACATTCATTATTTTTATTTTTTAATTCAACAAAAATGTTGTTATTGTTAATTATTATTAAAACGGAACTGGCGTCGCATCAGTTTTTCCATAAGTTAAATACGGAAGGCGTAGGATGTAGCGTAAGCTTTTTGAACAGCAAGAGGCATTACGCTTTCTTCGTATGTTGAATACAGAAGGCGGTCTGGGCTAGATATTTTACTTTATATCTGGTTAAATATCTTTTGTTTTTTTTTTACACAAAAGCATCGCTTTGTGTCAGAAGGCCTTTATTAACCCCTTGGAGCCGTGTGGAGTACATTTATGATGAATGGATGCACTATCTTTAGTTTCATACTCGTTGGTCCCGTTCACTGCCATTGTAAAGCTCAGATGCATCAGGATATTTATTAAAATATCTCAGATTGTGTTCATCAGAAAGAAGAAAGTCATATACAGCTAGGACGGCTTGAGGGTGAGTAAAGCTTGGGGTAATTTTCATTTGAAAGTGAACTAATCCCTTCAGCATCACTTTTCATCCTGTTAATCTTTTGTCAAATCCTTTAACAACAACCACTTCCTTAATGACATCGTCCATAATTTTGTAGGGAAAAACAACAGCTCAAACATCAGTGAGTTATTAGCAATGTGATGAATTCTGTTACATCAAAACGTTACTCCACAAAAGAAAAGGCCTTAATTTGTCTATTGTGATTTGTACTTTATTGCATAAGCATTTTGTTGAAGATATGTTTTATAACAAAATGTTATTACACGGTGAAAGTGAAACATTGATTCAAAATTAGGAGGAGCGGCAGACTGACGTTTTTGCTTGATTGTTTTATTTAAGGCTAGAACTTTCATAAATGTTTTTTCTCCTTGATGAGAGAAGAAATCATGTTATAGTTTTACATCTACAGTGCATTGAGCTCTGCCATTACCTGTGCTTTCTAACACAGGAAACCCGAGGAGATTGATGCACCTCTGCCGCATTACAATCCGGAAGATCATGGGCAAGGAGCGTCTGTCATGTATCTCTTCCCTTGAGCTGCCAGAAACCATCAAAAGATTTATGTTTCACAAGGATTGATGTTTTGCTTCTCCATGGAGATGGTCGATTAACTCAAGGGTGTAAATGGCCACTTGCTCCTCGGCATTACTTACATGGAAACCAATGACTTCCAAGGTAATGCCATTTTTCTGTGTTGGTTATTGGGGAAAATCTGTGGTGAGTAATGGAGCTGAGAATACTACACTCTTATTGTGAGTATAATGCATAAATAGTTAATAAACATGCTGTTGCTGCCATTTTAAGAGAGTTTTAGATACTCAGCTTTGCACTTTGACAAAGAACACCTCTTACCTGTAGTAAAATCACTGTAACACAATACCTTTTGTGGCTTATTACTTTAATGAAGGACAATATTGAGTGAACACCACTGATGAGAGAAAATCATATAAGTCTTGATATAAGTCTTTATTTTAGATTGTTATATCAGCTTGCCAACAGTTGTTACAGCATTAAAGTAATGATTGTTAGAACTATCATATTGATGCTTTTTGATGTTTTTATATCACTTATATGTGAATATAATTGCCTTACATAGTTTCTGTATGTTTTGCATTTACAGTAGTGTGAAGCAGTTCTGTACTTTATTAAAGTAGCTTCCTCTTTATTTTTTTACTCGATTAATTCTGATTGTCTCATTACTCATTACCCTGATTAAAATGTGTGTTTCAGCTCTTGCGAAAAGAGCAGAGTGGTGCATCATGTAGGAAGCACACAGAAAAAAGGACTTTCATTTCCATTAAAATACAACTTTTTGATGTGATATCTGTACTTTTAGTTAGTACAGAGCTTTGTTTGTTTTTTTGTTTTTTCATGTTTGTATTTAGCTGGCTGTATGTTTGTTTGTTTGTTTTGTTTTTTTGTACCCCAAGGGGTCATTATTGTTCTTCACTCTCAGCATGTAAATCATTGCTAAATCTCATGATTGAAAAACATAATTATCTTTTAGTACAGGAAGTGATTTATACTTCCTGTAAGATGGATCCTGTCTTCACAGAGGCCCTGCCAACAAGTTTCTCAGGGATCTTAGAAGATATCATATTCAACTATCATATCTCACCATCATATAATGGCCTCTGATGTGCACCGATTCCACTGAGGTTTTCCACCATATCGCTGATTTCCCAGGCTTCATCCATCAGGATCACTCTCTGGGTACAACTGGCTTTTTTCCTTGTCAGACTATAACTTTAGTGTGCTGTGACACTAAAACCACATCTTGCTGAAAACCACAAACTGGAAAGCAAAGCCTGGGAAAGGCTGGACTCTGCCACTGAATCACCAGTGGACTCGTAGAGAACTAGTCCCTCTATCTCTGTCTGCCCAATGGGGGAAAGGTGGGTTCACACACTAGTAAGTGCACTCTCATTCGTGGGTACCCTGTAATAATCTCCCCTCTGTGAATTTTTGCTGTTATGCTGCCATCAAACACTTGATCAAAGCTCCCTATGTTTAATGTCAATATGTCAGCAGCAGATCTTGAGTGACTGTCATCTTTTTCCGATCATTTTCAACAGCGGAACTGGAAAGAGGCCACTTAGAAACCCCAAAACTCTTAGAGCAGGATGCATGTCCAGATTGGTAGGTCCTGAGTCATCCCAAAATTCTCATCTGTCATTGGCCATTTCCCAAGTCAGAGGGGTGGGATGTTCAATAAAACCTCTTAGATTTGAACTGGAGCAGGAAGCATTGTCAGGAAAAGACAGATTCATTTAGACTTTGGGTAATAATTAAAGCTGTGCTGTTCTTGCCAGAAAAAAAGAAAATGAATTCAAAGAAATTAAACACTATTGATATACAGTCCAAGTAAAACAGTATTTTTGCTCGTTTTGTGTCAGGTCAATATAACAGGGTAGTGATTAAATAAATATTGGTAATTTTTCATTTCTGTGTCATACACATGCAAAATCAATTACAATAGTATTTCTGGTGCAGTTCTCCTCTCATTTGTGTGTCAGATCGCAAAAGCATTGAATTATTATTGTTACTCTTATGTCATATGTCCCTAGGTGCTCTGTACTTATGTCCAAACTGCATCCCAGCAACCAGTAACCTTAATCCGCCTTTTGCAATGCGGGAGTAAAATATTGTCTGTGAATGTGCGAGGCTTAGGGGGTGCTTCTCATTTCATATTTGTGCATCCTTGTTTCTTTTCCTTGCATCTTAGCTCCACCCCCTTAGGATGCGAGGGAAGAATACACCTGTGTGTCCTCGCTCATGACCCCTCAGGAAGTTTCCTTGCCTCCTCGCACTGCAGTTAGAGAATTGAGATGCCCTTCATGATGGCTGAGTTCATTCGGTTTCCGGGTCACGAGCTAGAGGATGGAGGAGCGAGGAAACGAGGAAGCATCAATTTGAGTATTCAGAAACACCGAAATCTGTGAATTCAGACATACTTCTTTCGTCACATACTGTTTTTCGCCTACTACACTGCAAAAAATGCTGTTCTTACTTAGAGTTTTTGTCTTGTTTCTAGTCAAAATATCTTAAAGTTCTTGAATCAAGAAGCATTTTCTTGACAAGTAAAAAATATTTTCTTGTTTTCAGGAAAAATAAGTCAAAATTGAGTGAGTTTTTCCTTAAAACAAGCAAAATAATCTTATTTCAAACCAAAAATAAGATATATATTCTTGTTTTCAGTTTGGATTAAGATTATTTTGCTTACCCCATTGGCAGATTATTTTGCTTGTTTTAAGGAAAGACTCACTTAATTTTGACTTATTTTTCCTAAAAACAAAAGAAAAACAAAAAAAAATTACTTGTCAAGAAAATGCTGCTTGATCTAAGAATTTTTAGATATTTGGACTGGAAACAAGACAAAAATTCTAAGTAAGAACAGCATTTTTTGCAGTGTATTAGGGATGTACTACTAGTAGGGAAGTATGTGATTTCGGATGCAGCCTTACAGTTCATTGGCTACTATAGATATGCAACTAGAAAAATAACAAAATGCTTTAAATGGTAAAACCATTTGCACTACAAACCAGGGTTTATAATTATGACAATACAATAAATAATATGGTAAGATGTACAGCTAAAAACATTGGAAGCGGCTGACGCTGGAAGCCCGCTCTTACGTTAAAAATAAGGTGGACACTCATAGCAAAGAAGCATGATTGCTCCATGTAATGTTCTATCCAACTGTAAGTTGTCATGTATCTAAATAAAAAAAAGTTTGCAGCATATTTCATTTTCAGCTTTATCTCTTGGTATCCTTTAGAGTGCATTCTGGGATTGGCGTGTCCTCCAACAGTCGAACCCCTCCATCTTTACAGAATTCAGGTTTGATCAAGTGGTATCACTTTGACACACACACAAAAAGTAATATCTAATGAATCTGTGTAGTAACATGGTTTATTGTGATGTTAAATCAAGACCCTTTATTTATTCAGTCAAGTACTTTCTTTAACTTTGTCTTAGACATGATCTCTGCTCTAGCTGTAGTACTTTCAGTTTAATGGGTGTATATTGACTCAGAGCTCTAGATGGCACTATCTTCATGTGAAGCCTCACCATGTCATGACTTCTTTCTCTCCACAGAGGCCAAAATAATTTATAACAAACATTTTCTCTTGGGCATTATTTATATATGTATGCATATATGTACGCACGCTTGTATTTAATCATATATTTTGGCATTTTAGGGGTCATCAGAGTATTTTGGTTCCTTTGCTGATTTGTGACCCTGGACCACAAAACCAGTCACAAGTCACACGGGTATATTTGTAGTCAACAATACATTTTATGGGTCAAAATTATTTTTCTTTTATGACAAAAATCATTAGGATATTAAGTAAAGATCATGTTCCATGAAGATATAAATTTCCTACCGTAAATATCTCAAAGATTTATTTTTGTGAATGGATATGCATTGCTAAGGACTTCATTTGGACAACTTTAAGGGTGATTTTCTCAATATTTAGATTTTTTTGATTGTATCTTGGCCAAATATTGTACCATCCTAACAAATCGTACATCAAATCAAAGATTATTTATTCAGATTTCAGGTGATGTATAAATCTCAGTTTCAAAAAATTGACCCTTATGACTGGTTTTGTGGTCCAGGGTCACTATAACAAACATTTACATTTTTGATTTGTCTGTTTCTGAGTTTTGTACATTAGCAGCATTCAGATACCCAGAACAGGGATTCTGATTCAGTCTGATATTTTGACTAATGCTGAAAGATAAAGCAAAGTTTCATTTAGTTTCCTTCTGTTATTTTGAATTGTTTTATATAAACCGATCAGCTGAAGTTGTAGTTTATCAGTTGTTTTATGATGCCACTAATTGCATTCTTGTCTTATAAATGTATTAGGAAAAAAAAAAGAATCTTAACTTTCCAACAAAACAGACAATTTCCTCATGCATTTAATTTTGGCTTTAACAGAAATGCAATTAACTGCATCTTAAGATTTTATATAGGCTTATAAAAGTGCATATGTGCTTGTGTCGGTATAAAATGACTTTTTTTTCCTCTTTTTGTTGAAATTGAGTAACAGCTGCATATTGTTTAGTTCATTTTAATCTCGTATCTCACCTTCTATCAGAGTAATTTGCACTTGTGCTCTTATTTTATTTTCTCTCTTTAATTGCAGCACATTTTTTGGAACAGTGATCTCATACCTTTGACTAGCTCTTTAGTTCCCCCCTCCTCATCTTGCATGATGTTTCACATAAAAAAAAAAAAAATATTTTCCAGTTTGCATGTGATTTAGATTGGGTATTATTAACGCTGTGCTGTTCCTGCCAGAAAAAAAGAAAAAAGTAAAAAAAGCTTGAATTCAAGAAATTAAACACTGTTGATATGCAGTCCAAGTACAACAGTATTTTTGATTGTTTTGTGTCAGGTCAATATAACAGGAAGGGTAGCGATTAAATAAATATTTGTAATTTTTCATCTCTGTGTCATACACATGCAAAATCAATTACAATAGTATTTCCGGTGCAGTTCTCCTCTCAAACGGCCGTTTGTGTGTCAAATCTCAGAGCACGACTCTGCTGTTGACAGTAAAGGAAGGCGACGCTTTAATCTGTGGCTTGGTTTAAGACAGGAAATATTGAATGGAGAAAATTTACCAATAAATCTGTTTTAATTAGGAAACCAAAATTGCTTAATGCCACTTAATTTGACTTTTTTCCAGCAGCACCGGCAGTGGTGAATTGCTGCGGAAGATAGAATCGCAAATGAATGTTCCAGACTCTCAGCTCCTGCCTCCTGAAAGTGTTCAGATCTGAAACTAATCAAAAAGCAAACTAAACAAACAAATAACATCTTTGAGGCCTAGCAAGAGCATTCGCCAACTCGTATTGTAGGTCAACAGCCTTTTAGCACTGGGTTTGTGTTCATTAACCTAGGTCGATTTAGAGATCATGCACATTAGCTGCAGATTGTTGTTTTATTACTAAACATTAATCTTAAGCAACACAAAACTGCTAAAAATAATCTCGCAGAATGTTTTACGTTTCCCTCATGTGAAATACCGCACAGTCCCAGAGTTTTTCCAGCTCTTTAAGTACAGAGCCTTTGTAATTGATAGTATTCATTAAGCCAAACTACCCATGGTTAATTGCTTCTGTGAAGCTTTGGCTCTGGGGAGTTGCTCCACAGCTGAGCTGAACAGTTTGCTCTTGGCCAAGGAACAAAGCTATCAGCAGACATGTTTGAGGGCATTCGGGCTTCCTCTTGAAATTAAGCAGGAATTGTCACTGGGCTGACAAACCGCCATCAGACAACAACATCAGCAGGAACCCTGGAAAAGAAGAGGAAAATAACAATTCCTCGACCACTATGGGAATGCAGTAAAATGTGTTTTCCTGCAGACTGGAATCCCAGACTTTAAACCTGCAGGCACAGAATGGAGAGGAAAGCGGCCCTCTCAAAGGCCTGAGAACGCCATGCATGCCGTTCACAGCAAGCAACGGGTAGAGTCACCGGATTGCATCATCATGTGTCACGAAACCCCCTACCACCAAATCCAAATCCACCACATGCCTTTAGACTTCTGAATCATGCTATTACGTAACTCTGAGCACATTCGCAGACTCTGAAAGGAGTGTCGCTTTCTGCGATTCGGATCAAGTGACCCTGAAGTGGAACCGTGAACAGCGTAGAAGGAGGATATGGGGTGTCTCATTTGGATGGAGGCCCTGCAGCGATTCCCTCGGCACTTCCTCCTAGTATGACCCTTCTGACAGAGGGTGGGAAAGGATCCAAGCCCACGGCCCAGCGCCACATCAAATCAACCATTTCCTCCCCTGATAAGACGGCACAGACGAGCTTCCCAGATCTCCAATAAGGAGGAAAAGAGATGTTTAGAAGATCAGTCCTGGTGGAGGATGATTTTGGCTGTCTTTGTTCCTTCCCACTAAAGCCTCTCACGTTTCTTCTTCAGTGTCGAGGGATGTTCAACTCAATCTCACATTGTTTTGAATAAAGTTATACTGCACAAACACTTCAGCCACCTTCATTTCCAACAGTGGACTTTGACTTAACCTGGAAATTAGCATCACCCTGGATGCCTCAACAAAACCCCAATACGATTATTGCATATTTTGTTCTTCATGATAATCTTCACAAATAAACACGGCTTTTACGAATTATTAAGCCCGAACACAATCACCACAAGTCAAAAGATAAACGTAGGCTATAAATGAACTACACAACGATCACATTACTTCAACAAAACCATCACTAAGCTTCTCTTTACTCTTCATTTGAAAACATTTTCCCTGAATGTTTGAGTTGGAATAGTTTGCAAGAGTGTGATTCTAAACACAAGAAGGTTGTAAAAGTGGACTTGTGGGTAGATGAGTAGGTGATGACATTTAATGTCCTCTGTATTCCCATTTAGACACTTGTTAGTAAATGCATTTTTCATGACTTTTTTTTTTTTTTTTTTAAGTAAATGCTTTAAAAAACAAACACACAAGAGGTTATTACTGATGTATTTTATATCTTAGAATAAAAATGTGAAAATGTCTTGAGCTTGTGTTAACCACAGACCTTATTCCATGCATTTAACCAAAAACCCATTCAAAAAAACACACTGACTTAAGAGCCCTGTCTGGACGGTAATTGTTTCTCATAGGGACGTAAGGTATTTTCAACATTTACAGGGGCTAGTCAGTAATTTTATTGCAGTCCGATTCCAGAATGTCAGTTTTTCTCCCACCACCCGCGTAAAAATCCCTGCGGTTGAATTACCTTCTGTTTTTTGACAAATGCCAAGGCCGTCCAAATCCACATCTATGAGTTTACAAGAGGAGATCGATTCAAAATTCATATGTTTAAATCCTTTTAAAATTCTTTCTGAGGAACACTGTATGTTAACTGCTGCTCTTCACTGTAATTTGCAGCATGCATTTTGTATATGTAGGCTACACTTTTTATTACAAATGCTGGGAAGTATTTACAAGAACAATATTTCATCACTGCTCCACCTCAGCAAAGGAGAGTAAACATTTGAAATGGGCCATTACAGCAATACAATTTTACATTAAAAGTATAAACCAAGCAGCCTTATTTCCATATTTCAGTATTTTTAAAATGACATCCATCATTCTGAGATAAAATGCAAGAAAACAATTTCAATTATAGCATGTCTATCTATTTTTAAATGGGAGATTTAAATAATCATATAATAAGTTAGGATATAATTTTCCTGTTATTAGATTAATTTTTTTTTTTTTGTATTCCAGGCACAGGCCTAGGGAATTTTATTTACAGCAGACAATCATACGAACACGTGAGTTGCGCGTTCCCGGGTTTGTAGGATCACTAAACTAGCTCCTCCACCATGAATAAAAGGCCATCTGAATAACTGATTTATATACACTGATCAGGCATAAGAGCACTGACAGGTGAAGTGAATAATACTGATTATCTCTTCATCACGGCACCTGCTAGTTGGTGGGATATATTAGGCAGCAAGTGAACAATTTGTCCTCAACGTTGATGTGTTAGAAGCAGGAAAAATGGGCAAGCGTAAGAATTTGAGCGAGTTTGACAAGGGCCAAATTGTGATGGCTATAGATGACTGAGTCAGAACATCTCCAAAACTGAAGCTCTTGTGGGGTGTTCCTGGTCTGCAGTGGTCAGTATTTATCAAAAGTGCTCCAAGGAAGGAACAGTGGTGAACCGGCGACAGGGTTGTGGGCGGAAAAGGCTCATTGATGCACGTGGGGAGCGAAGACTGGCCTGTGTTGTCCGATCCAACAGATGAGCTACTGTAGCTCAAATTGCTCAAGAAGTTAATGCTGGTTCTGATAGAAAGGTGTCAGAATACACAATGTATCGGAGTTTGTATGGGGTTGCATAGCTGCAGACCAGTCAGGGTGCCCATGCTGACCCCTGTCCACCGCCGAAAGCACCAACAGTGAGCATCAGAACTGGACCACAGAGCAATGGAAAAAGGTGGCCTGGTCTGATGAATCACGTTTTCTTTTACACCACGTGGATGGCCGGCTGTGTGTGCGTCGCTTACCTGGGGAACATATGGCACCAGGATGCACTATGGGAAGAAGGCAAGCTGGCGGAGGAAGTGTGATGCTTTGGGCAATGTTCTGCTGGGAAACCTTGGGTCCTGCCATCCATGTGGATGTTACTTTGACACGAACCACCTACCTAAGCATTGTTGCAGACCATGAACAGTCTTTCATGGAAATGGTATTCCCTGGTAGCTCTGGCCTCTTTCAGCAGGATAATGCGCCCTGCCATAAAGCAAAAATGGTTCAGGAATGGTTTGAGGAGCACAACAACAAGTTTGAGGTGTTGACTTGGTCTCTAAATTCCCCAGATCTCAATCCAATCGAGCATCTGTGGGATGTGCTGAACAAACAAGTCCGATCCATGGAGGTCACACCTCGCAGCTTACAGGACTTAAAGGATCTGCTGCTAACATATTGGTGTCAGATACCACAGCACACCTTCAGGGGTCTAGTGGAGTCCATGCCTTGACGGGTCAGGGCTGTTTTTGGCAGCAAAAGGGTGACCAACACAATATTAGGAAGGTGGTCATAATGTTATGCCTGATCAGTGTAAATGTCATTTATATAGATTAGTGATCTGAATGCATGAGTTATATCACTGAGGTGCCATGCAAATTTATTTGTACAAATGTCCATGTGAGAAACAGTTACTGTCCAAATAGGGCTTAGGATGATACAACCGGAAGTGCTAAAATGCAACTTGTTTCATCTTAATTGAAAACACACAAATTCTCCCCTCCTTCTCCATGCTTTCTGAGGCAGATGTTTCCAAACTCATTCTTTCCAATCACCCTACTACCTGTCCGCTAGACCCTATCCCCACTCCTCTTCTTCAGGCCATCTCCTCCTCAATTCTACCTGCACTCACTCACATTATCAATTCCTCCCTTCACACTGGAACATTTCCCACAGCTTTTAAGCAGGCTAGGATTACCCCACTGCTTAAGAAACCCACTCTGAATCCAGCTCTTTTAGAAAACTACAGACCAGTATCCCTTCTTCCTTTCATTGCTAAGACACTTGAGAGAGTTGTATTCAACCAACTGTCTACTTATCTCTCACAGAACAACCTCCTTGACAACCACCAGTCTGGTTTCAAGAGTGGCCACTCTACTGAGACTGCCCTGCTCTCAGTCACTGAAGCCCTGAGACTGGCACGAGCATCTTCAAAATCATCAGTACTCATCTTGCTGGACCTGTCTGCTGCCTTTGACACAGTGAACCACCAGATCCTCCTGTCTACACTCATGTCGAAGGGCATCACGGGAACCGCGCTCCAGTGGTTCGAGTCTTACCTCTCAGGTAGGTCCTTCAGGGTATCTTGGAGAGGTGAGGTGTCCAAGTCACATCATCTTGCTACTGGGGTACCTCAGGGCTCTGTGCTTGGTCCACTTCTCTTCTCCATCTACACGTCATCACTAGGATCGGTCATTCAGGATCATGGTTTCTCCCATCACTGTTATGCTGATGACACACAACTCTACCTCTCATTCCAACCAGATGATCCGACGGTTGCTGGTCGTATCGCAGCCTGCCTGACAGCCATTTCTGCCTGGATGAAGGACCACCACCTCCAACTCAACCTTGCAAAAACGGAACTGCTTGTGATCGGTGCAAACCCAACACTTCATCACAACCTTTCAGTTCAACTTGGGTCTTCAACCATCACTCCTTCCAGGACAGCCAGAAACCTTGGAGTGGTGATGGATGCTGGTCTAACCTTCACAGATCATGTTGCAGCAACGACCCGGTCCTGCAGATTTGCCTTGTACAACATCAGGAAGATTAGACCCTTCCTATCTGAACATTCCACACAAATTCTTGTCCAAGCTCTTGTTCTATCCAGACTGGACTACTGTAATGCTCTCTTGGCTGGCCTTCCAGCATGCACTATCAAGCCTCTACAACTGATCCAGAATGCTGCAGCAAGACTGGTCTTCAGCGAACCGAAGAGAGCGCACGTCACTCCTCTCTTCATCAGTCTGCACTGGCTGCCAGTAGCTGCTCGCATCCAATTCAAGGCTCTGATGTTTGCTTACAGAACGACAGCTGGCTCTGCACCGCTATACCTTAACTCACTACTTCAGACTTACGCGCCCTCCAGAAACCTGCGTTCTGCAAGTGAACGGCGCCTTGTGGTGCCATCACATAGGGGCACAAAATCACTCTCACGGACCTTCTCCGGGACTGTTCCTGGCTGGTGGAATGACCTACCACGCTCTATCCGAGCAGCCGAGTCTCTAGCCATTTTCAAAAAAATGCTAAAGACGTATCTTTTTCGTCAGCACTTGACCCAGTAGTAGTAGCACTTACCTTGACTAATATTCTTCTCCTATCTGTGTATTTATTTATTTAAAAAAAAATAAATAAATAAATAAAAAAAAAAAAAAAATTCGCTATGAGCACTTTACTGACATAACTGTGACTTCACTCAGCACTTACACACTGTTGTTCTCATGTTGATTTAATTGATTCTACTACTCTCATTTGTAAGTCGCTTTGGATAAAAGCGTCTGCTAAATGACTAAATGTAAATGTAAATGTTTCTGGGATTTGGCCTATTAAAAAATGCATCATTCCTTCACCACTCTTTTGCACAAGATCAATTAGATTAGATTCATCCGCGCTGAGGAGCCGTGCTGATGCACAACCCAAATAACTGCAATTGCAGGTTTCAAACAGAGATGGCGACAAAGAGGCAAAAGATTGCAAATTCAGATTCACAAAAACATTATTTCTTTTGCATTGCTGTTTACGATTTAACAAAAGTGGTCAAAAGAAATCACTTGCCTAGCGCTGTTTGCAAAGATGGAAATGGCTGCGTCGTGAGACCCAGGAGCCTGTAAGGAAGCTCAGGTGGATTGGAACGATGGCCGTGACGAGGCTTTAAATGTGAAGAGTCAGCTCATGAATAGGAAGGTACACACAGCTCGACTTGGCTGACCCATGTGGCAGAACCTGATACTCCCCGAGCAGAGCGGAGGCCCGGTTAGCTATGCTCGTTTACCTCAGCTTGATCTCTAAAGGTCCATGACTGCCTTTGCCCCTTTAGCTTCCTGTCAGAAACATGCATTTCCTGTCTGCTTAAGTAAGAGAGACAGGTGCGTGCTTGATGTTACCTTTGCCTGACACCCAAACATTACTGCAATGTTCATTTTTTTGGCTAACTGCATCCAGTTTAGTCAAGAGATACCTGACATTCTTGTTTTGAAACAGGGTATATTTATCTTGAGTGGTTGTGCTAAAATACGAAGTGCAGAGCCTGCGATAGTTGCATGAATTTCCACATGGAATGTTTATTTGGAGCAGTGATTGCTGGGTACTCTGAGGTGTGTTAAGAAAGCTTGCAATCTCTCACTGGATCTTGTCAGCATTGCGTGACAGTGGAGTGAGAATCCGGTCCTTGGTGAATTCCATCATGAAGTATATTGCTCTTGTGGTTTTAGACAGTTTCTGAAGTCACGGCGAGGCTTGTTGATTTATAATCTCAGATGTCATCCTTCACAATGACTCTCCTCTGAGACAGACCCTGTGTTCCAAGCCCATTCGACATGAATGCTTCCTGTAGAAATGGGCTCATTCAGTCCTCAACCGAAGCTTTGGGTTGGCTTCATTGAGGCACATGCTTTCCTCAAGTTAAACACAGGACTGTAAATGTACCCTTAAAATCACAGCAGACTTTTGACTTTCATTCAGCATCATCTCGTGTTGTATGCTTGGCTCTTTATAAGAGGCCTAAGTGGCGAGGGAAACTCCGTAACGTATGATTAATGAAGAGCCGACTCACCCTGATTGGTTGTGGATGTGTATCTCTCTGTATGCCCTAGGCATTTGTACATGGAGACACAAACAACCACTTTTTTATGACTCGGTTGCTCCAAACCTCCAGTGTTTCATCCCTGATACACGCCTCCCTCTCGTCAAAAACTCATACGCTCGTTAGTATCCACATCCTCTGTAATTTACTCATCAAGATGGCAGCATCCTCAGTGTACTGAGCTCATTTTGTTTGTCATCTTCTGGCCCATATTTTATTGGCAATGTGCATAAACTCCCTGAACCTTCAGCAAAAAAAGCTGTCAGGTGTTAAGATGGCCTAGAAATGACCTCTAACTCATTTACATTCAGTGGAGTCATGCCAATTCAAATGTCAAAGTGGATTTTGAATGCAACTTCCAAAAACTATTTTTTGTTTTTCATATTGCAATAAGTTATTTTTTTTTTGCCAGTTCAGCATGAGTTCTGCCTTCTGCATATCATTTACTTAACTGAAACTGAAAAATCTGTCATCTAACCGCCATCATTTTAATTATATTATTAAAATTTGAATAAATATATTTTTTATTATTTATTATATTTTGTATATTATTTTTAAAAGTTTTTTTCATAATTAGTTTGGTTTATATATGTGTATGTGTATAATATACATATTATATTACACATGTATTTCTTTTATATATTTAAAAAAAAAATAGTTAAGAGTGTATATATATATATATATATATATATATATATATATATATAATATAAAATTTACCTACCATATAGGCCTAATAAATATAATTAATATTATTATTTTATGTATATATTGATTGCTTCTATTCTCTTTATTTAAGTCGCTTTGGATAAAAGCACCTGCTAAATGATTGAAGTGGAAATGCAATTATTTATATTTATTATATAGGTAAATTAAAGTAATTCAATAAAGTATTTTAGTTTAGTTTAATGACCAAACAAATATAATACATAATTTTAGGTCAGGATTTGATATTTTATTACTAATAAAGTCCCCCTGTAGTCAGTAATTTTATTCCTTAAAACTCTTCCTGAATCACCAAAATTACATATTTAAACATTACTTTCATGTGAAAAAAAAAAAAAAACTTAATGCCTTAAAATAGCTTACTCTACCCACTTGCCTCATTTAATATACACGGATCTATGAATATGATAATTAGCCCCGCCTCCACTCACTCGCACAAGCTCAGACAAGATCCACTCGGTCAACTTACTGTAAATGCTGCACAATGGTATCGCTTTTTACTACGTCGGACACATAACGGTAATTAATGTGATTAGCCTTTTGCTTGACTACATTATCAAACAGCTAATAATGTGTTGCTAATGTTACACAAACCATGTTCACATTCACGAGTCAGACAGCTGTCTTCTAACAATCATATCCTTAGAAACGCTTTGAACAACTCAGAACATCAGTGGAGAAAGGCATATAGTTCATCATAACATCATAATATGCATCATACACCCGCCATATTGCGAAATCTACATGATTTTTTGTATCAACAGAAAAATATACCTGGATAACTTTCTTTTGAGACTCCCTTGTGCGGTCAGTTAATGATACCCTAGAGCCCGCCGGCACATTGATGTGATTGGTTACAAGGTAGTTTGTGACGTCAGAAACACCAGAGATTTTGATAAACTGCAGTTTTAAAGAGAAAATACTCAGCAATGGTGTTTACTAATGAATTTGCACACGGTTTGTCTTAAAGCATATTAAAACACCAGACAGACATATGAACAAACTTGATTTTCATCACAGGGGGACTTTAAATAAGAATAAAAAAGTAATCTCTTGTCTATTGCAGTTAAAAAAAAAAAAAATGTGCCTGACACTACTGAAAATAGTTCTTACTTTCTCAAAAGTAATTCCGACTATTGAATAATTCAGACCATGAATTTCTTATTGAAAGTCTTTCAGGGTGACTGATGGCCTAAGTATCAGGAAGATGTCAGCAGTGTGCAGCAAATGTGAATTGATAGACAGGACTTCCTCTGATTACCCCTCAAGAGGATGTAATATTGGATGTATTTGTTTGCTTGTTTTTAACCCAGCCTTTCTAAAGCTGTGTACCGTCTGCTCATTGCATTACAGGCTGCAGCAGGAAGTGAAGGACAGATCTTCAGGAACTAGAGAAACAGCTGGTCACTGGCCTGGACTTTGCGTGCTCCCCAGGCCTGTGATCTCATTCGCACGATGGACGTCCCTTGACGTGGCGAAACAGCATCTGACTTTTCGTTCATCACTAAATCAAGCTGATGATCAGGAGCAAGTCCAAACGGCACACATCATGCACACATTTTATAAAGTTGTATCCACTCAAGCTTGACTTTATGTGTATTTGCAGAACTGTTTTATGGGGTATAATGAGAGTGGAGAGTCATTCAGTGGACAGAACAACATTAACTCAAAAGAGCACACTGCTCTGAGGTACTGTGTTCCAGGGGTTACAAAATGGGCTCTCCAAGGCGCTGCCGGAAAAAAATTTTTTTTTAAATTTACAGAATTTTATATTATCATGGTTTCATTCTGATCTAAATGGATTGGTCGAACATCATAGATTAATCACAAAACACTTTCATTCTGTTGACAGTTTGTTTCTTTTTAGTTTTATACATCTAAACAGTATTCCAATGGTCCTCCATAATTATAGTCAACTGAAACAAAACTTTTGTAGCTTGAAATTTAACTTGGTCATTAAATTGACAGTGAAATGATTTAACTTAAAGGATTAGTTCACTTTCAAATGAAAATTAGCCCAAGCTTTACTCACCCTCAAGCCATCTTAGGTGTATATGAATTTCTTCTTTCAGATGAACACAACCGGAGTTATATTAATAAATATCCTGATGCATTCAAGCTTTATAATGGCAGTGAACGGGACCAACAAGTATAAAGGTGAAGAAAGTGCATCCATCCATCATAAACGTGTACTCCACACGGCTCCGGGGGTTAATAAAGGCCTTCTGAAGTGAAGTGATGCGTTTGTGTAAGAAAAATATCCATATTTAACAAGTTATGAAGTCAAATATCTGGCTTCTGCCAAACCGCCTTCCATATTCAATTACGAAGACAGTGTAAACTGTCAGTTACACTTTATCTGTTAGTTGCATAGGTAAAGTGTAGGTCGTAGTGTAAGCATTTTGAACTACAATAGTTTTACACTTTCTTCATAATGATAAAGCTCAGATGCATCAGGATATTTATTAATATAACTCAGATTGTGTTCATCATAAAGAAGAAAGTCATATACACCTAGGATGGCTTGAGGGTGAGTAAATCTTGGGATGATTTTCATTTCAAAGTGAACTAATCCTTTAATTTAACTTGTTGATGTCCTTTTTGAAAATGACAAAAACACAACAAAATTCTAAACTAACTCAAATGAAAATGGAAAATATAAAAATAAAAACTATAATAGTATCTCAATATCAAAAACTTTAACACTGGTGGAGAAGAAAAAAGATACAATTTATTCATTTATTTTATATTTATTTTTTCATGTTTTTCATTACTATTATTATTTTTATTCTTTTGTTTGATTTATATTTTTTATTTACATGAATGGATTTATACATGAAAATATTTGGCTGTGTTTATTAATTAAGAAGGGCATAATCATGTTAGGCGGTCCCTAGCATCAAAAAGTTTTTAAAAACCTGCTGTGTCCCACAATGCAATGTGCCTGACCTGATCATCTATTTTTAGTCTGATGAATGAATCTTGATCATTTGAATGAATCAAGACATTTTGTACACAAAATAGGATGAAAAATGCATTTCTTAGATAATAACTAGATGCCAAATTAATCATGCAGCATGATGAAGTCATGTGACAACAATATAGCATAGTACTGAATGTTTTTCATTGCATAATGCATACCATATAAGTATTAAAGGATTAGTTCACCCAAAAATGAAAATTATGTCATTAATGACTCACCCTCATGTCGTTCCAAACCCGTAAGACCTCCGTTCATCTTCGGAACACAGTTTAAGATATTTTAGATTTAGTCTGAGAGCTTTCTGTTCCTCCATTGAAAATGTTTGTACGGTAGACTGTCCATGTCCAGAAAGGTAATAAAAACATCATCAAAGTAGTCCATGTGACATCAGTGGGTTAGTTAGAAGTTTTTGAAGCACCTAAAATACATTTTGGTCCAAAAATAACAAAAACTACGACTTTATTCAGCATTGTCTTCTCTTCCGGAATCCTTTCCATTGAATTGATTCCATTGAACTGATTCCAGTGAATTGATTCCATTGAATCCTTTCATCTTTTGGCGTTGGTAATGCACTTTTACGTCACCGTGGTTGTTTTTGGCGATTAGGACATCCACGACAATGCTGAATAAAGTCGTATTTTTTGTTATTTTTGGACCAAAATGTATTTTCGATGCTTCAAAATGTCGCGGATGTCCTAATCGCCAAAAACAACCACGGCGACAGATGAAAGGATTCAATGGAATCAGTTCAATGGAAAGGTTTCCGGAAGAGAATACAATGCTGAATAAAGTCGTAGTTTTTGTTATTTTTAATCCAAAATGTATTTTTGATGCTTCAAATTGTCGCGGATGTCCTAATCTCCAAAAACAACCACGGCGACGTAAAAGTGCATTACCAATGCCGACAGATAAAAGGATTCAATGGGATCAATTCAATGGAAAGGATTCCGGAAGAGAAGACAATGCTGAATAAAGTCGTAGTTTTTGTTATTTTTGGACCAAAATGTATTTTCGATGCTTCAAAATGTCGCGGATGTCCTAATCTCCAAAAACAACCACGGCGACAGATGAAAGGATTCAATGGAATCAGTTCAATGGAAAGGATTCCGGAAGAGAATACAATGCTGAATAAAGTCATAGTTTTTGTTATTTTTGAGCCAAAATGTATTTTCAATGCTTCGACAAATTCTAACTGACCCACTGATGTCACATGGACTACTTTGATGATGTCTTTATTACCTTTCTGGACATGGACAGTCTACCGTACATACATTTTCAATGGAGGGACAGAAAACTCTCAGACTAAATCTAAAATATCAAACTGTGTTCCGAAGATGAACGGAGGTCTTACGGGTTTGGAACGACATGAGGGTCATTAATGACATCATTTTCATTTTTGGGTGAACTAACCCTTTAAGATTTCATACTATTTCATAGTTTTTTGTACAGTTTGTACAGTATAAAAATCATTATGTCTATGGAAAGTCTCCATAAAACAGGTGCGTGTGTGGTCCTGACAAACCCATGTAACAGGGACAAAATGTCCCCACAGAGTTGGCAATATCCGAAATCATTGTCTTTGTGGGCACATTTTTTGTTCCCCATGAGGAAAACATCTTCTAAATCATGTTGTGTTTTTTAAAAATGTACAAATGCAGAAGGTTTTCTTTGGGGTTAGGGGATAGAATATACAGTTTGTACATTCTAAAAATCATTATGTCTATGGAATGTCCCCATAAAACATGAAAACCCAGCATGTGTGTGTAAGTTTTTTTGTTTTGTTTTGTTTGTGACAGTTTGGTGAAGCGTTAGCTGTGGACTGCCCCTAACTAAACTAGCCAAACTCTGTTCAT
This sequence comes from Chanodichthys erythropterus, assembly GCF_024489055.1. Taxonomy (NCBI): domain Eukaryota; kingdom Metazoa; phylum Chordata; class Actinopteri; order Cypriniformes; family Xenocyprididae; genus Chanodichthys; species Chanodichthys erythropterus. Next base: position 18,760,812 of record NC_090234.1, on the reverse strand, counting down.
AAACATTTCAACCCCTGATGCTGTTTTATTTATCGCAGCGCACTTCCACATCCTCCGCGAATGGGCTGCATGTTGCTTTGATAAAAGCGAGGCGGCGAGGAAGAGGGCCGGGGTGTAGGTGGGGTGTGCTTTGCATGCAACAGGCCACTCCACACTGTTATTCTTCTCTCAGTGTTTGATGGGTGGGAGGTTTGCCAGAGAGCTCGTGTGTGTGTTTATAGTGTCAAATGCGTACCACATGTAGGCTCAGGTCTGGTTCTGCACCGTCTCTCATTCGGAGAGCATCCTGATGGCAGACAGGAGTAATCAGCCTGTCTTACTCCTTCTCTGCAGTGTGGTGCACCTGCTTTGTGGTCCTCAAGTACTTTTACAGACCATTTCCAACCGCTTTCATTCATTAATTCAGTATGGATTTATTTTGATATACAAAGGCTAAATGGACGGCTCTGCACCAGAGAGTTAATGGAGTAGGGTGGATCCCAGTGTGATTTATATGGACAAACTGTAGGGAAGTTCATACATCATATGTTTGTTGGTGGAAGTGCTATTTATTTATTTATTTTTTTGTACAGCAGCTAACCTAATGCAAAATACTATTATTTACATATTATTATTATTATTAAACACAAAGTTCCTTTAGCCAATCGCCCAAAAGGTTGCAATACAAATATTTAGAATAGTATCATTTTTTAAAGTATACCGTTTATAAGAATAGGTGTGGGATTAATTAACAACTAAGGAAATTAACTAGGAAACAGAATTTAGGCAAAACAGAACAGGGAACAGAATGAAAATGAAACCAAAAGAGAACATACACATTACACTATACATTTTTTTTAATGCTTTTTAAATACGTTTACATTCATTTATCAGTGACTTGAATGCAGAAGTGATTCATCGTTTTGATGTTTTAAAAATTCCCCATATGATTTGAATGTGCCGTTCAAATGTCAGTGAGATATTTTAAAAAAGAAATTATACTTTTATTCAGCAATGATGCATTAAATGAAAAAAAATGGCAGTCAAGACATTTATAATGTTAAAAAAGATTTCTATTACAAATAAATGCTTCTCTCTTGAACTTTTTATTCATCAAATGTATCAACGTTTTTAAGTCGCACAACTGTTTTCAACATTGATAATAAATGTTTCTTGAGCAGAAAAATCCTCATATCAGAATGATTTCTGAAGGATCATGTGATACTGAAGACTGTAGTGATGCTGAAAATTCAGCTTTGCATTTTGCAAATATATTCATAAATAAATTGTAAATAATTGGGTTGCAAATTGCTCACGGTTCGGTTCATATCACGGTTTTAGGGTCACGGTTTCGGTACGGTTCGGTATGTGCTATGGTATGTGCTATGTTTAGGGAAAATAGGATTACTGTCAAATAAAAATAAAGAAAATAAGAACAAACAAACTACAAGCAACATCACAAATAAGTACAATAAAGCAAATATTCAAATAATATAAACAGAGCTTTTCAGGTTTTTCAGGAATCTAACTGTAGTTTTCAGGTACAGAAAAGGGATAAAGTAATCAAATATAAAATATCACTGCATATTATCTTTACTGTATAAAATAAAGTTTAATCATTATTGAAGTTACAAAAACTATTCAGTCAAGAGCAGTGAGTGATTTCTTTGTTATTTGTTGTTTGATTTAACATTAAAAACAGGCAGCAGGAATAGTTTTTTTCCCCTTTAAGACATGCACGATCCAGTTACACATGCGCTGTCTTTCTCGACTAATATACGTCAAAGTCCCTTTAAGACAAGTCATTTCACTCGGCGGCCATCTTTGAAACTTTGAATCCTGGGCATCATGCAGCTCCTATCTCTTCGAATGGGGAAACATCAAATTCTCCAAAACTGTTCGCCAACCTTACGATTCAATTTCATATTTGAAATCACCAATGAAATCTGACAACAACCGACTCATAAATTTAGTTTCTAAACGCTCGAATCATGACAAAAAATGTATTTTTCAGGCTGGATCAAGCTAATGCGCATGCGCAAACCTAAACGCGCGTCTCTTGTGCTTCATTTCGGAGGCGCGCGTCTGACTGTTTCTATAGAAACCAGTGCTTCTAACGTCCGCTGCAGATGACTTATTCCGCCATATTGCGCGTTACACTTTCTCCCATTCAAAACAATACGAGTGACACGTCTTGTGTTATTCTATAGTCTTTGTATATGTTCACTTAAGACATAATAACCGACTATGTTTGCTAGGATACTCGCCAAGACGGGCATTTTGACATAATTTTTTTTATGAATTTGTCCGCTGAAGCGCAAGACTTGAAAGAGAACTCAGTATTTGCGCGCTGACTGAAATAAGCGTGTGCGCGCTTCGGATGAGCGTACACAAATCTTCTCACAGCGCGTGCGAGTTCTCTTTCGCGTCTTGTTCTTGAAGGTTTAAATCAGCAAGGCTTAAATGAGTTAGTTTAAACACAGACAGCAACGTGTGCTGTTCAGGTCTCACCTCCGCTCGCGCGCTACCCTGGTAATAACGGCGTAAATGACTGAACATTACAGCAGACGGCACACGCAGTTAACAGTTTACAAAGAGTGACTGTTTTGTCCACGCTTTCTGATTATGGTTGTTGTAATGTTTTGCGCATCCATCGACTGAAACATACATTATCTGAACTCTGTCTGTCTGTTTTCCACGTTGCTATTTTAAACAAACCACATTAACCAATAGATGCGTCGTCATTCGAGATGGACCGTGGTGCAAGTGCGTACCGAACCGTAAGTGGAGAACCATACGGTTCGATTTTTTACCGAGAACCGTTGCACCCCTATAAATAATATTTCTGTTTTACTGCATTTTTGATCAAATAAATGCAGCTTTGGTGAACATAAGATACTTATTTTAAAAACATTAAACAATCCTATTAACAGTAGTGAATTTTATGGGAATAATAGTTCATTTTAGGGTTTTGGAGCCACAAATAGACCGCTCTGCTCTGAAGTTGATTAGAATTTTGACATTTTTAATGTTTTAAATAATCTCAGTATTTACACAGACGTCCCGATTTAAGAGCTCGTAATTTCACCTTCATGGAATAATTGCTGCTTCTTTGTTCCTTTCAGTTCCATCAGGAGTTCCATGGGGTGAGACTTGGCTTAAATTATTTGAATTTTTTATTTTTAAATAATTTTTTTTTTCAGCTTCTAAATCAGGCTGTTCTTCAAATAGAATGTTTCACGATGTCACAAATATAGATGGTTAAGGTTGACTCATTTACAGTTTACCTGATGAAATGATCAGAAAAAAATAAAAATGCATTTAATTAAATTACATGCTATTGTAAAATTGAATGACATCAGTTGAACTTTTGCTTTATTGGACTGACGTCACTGCTTATGTACCTCTAAACGTAGAATCGCAATATCTGTGCCACTCAGGATAATAGTATCTACTTTAGCTTTTATTTACACCCTGCCAAAAAGCACTGAAGTGCTTTACCTCCAGCAGAACAGCAGTTTTAAAACTCCTCCATTTTAGTCACTGGAGAATGTGACATACTGACAGTATCATAAAGCACAGATTCATCAAAGCCTGGAAGCCCAGCAGGCCATGATAAAAGCATCATCTCATGGCATTTTGTCTTTTTCTGACTTCATAGCTCTCCTGGTGTAGTCAGTGGAAACCGAAGACGAGCGATCGAGGCTTTGGCTCCCTCCCAGATGCAACATGCATCATGCTCCCATTTACCCTTCTCCAACAGTCTGGACGCCAGCCGGAGACAAAGGGCAGATGTTGTGATGCGGTGTGTTTCTTCTACAAGGTTTATTTTCTCGGTCTATGTATACATGCAGTTTGTTTATTTACTTCTTTAGTCTGTACAGTATCCACCAGAGGCTCACTTCCGCTGAGAAATGATTTTGTTTACAGGGCCAATTTCACACATGCACAGGCATACACGCTGCTCTCTGTGATGGCAAACCACTTCCTAAGATGGGAGCGATCACAAACAGGCCTGACACGTGTCAAACAGGGGCATGAACTGCTGGGCTTTCTTAATGAAGTGTTTTCCAACCTTTTGCTCTTATGAACACCCACAGATCCAGGAGTATGGCTCAAGTGCTCCATCAATGCCAACAAACCTGAAATGTGTTCCTTTTTAACTCAGTGGGTTTCCTTAAAAAGGAACCGAATTTAAAAAAAAATTATTGCAAACTATAAGATTTTATTTCTTTTTTATATGGAAGCTTGTTTCCGCCACTGAATAAAAACTAAAATTATAATTACGAATTTTTATCTCATAATTTTGACTTTCATCATTTTCTCGCAACTGCAAGTTATAAAGTCCAATTCTGAGGGGAAAAGACTGAGTTTTATCTCAAAATTCTGACATTCTGAGAAAAAGTTCAGTCTTTTTCCCCCTCACAATTGGACTTTATAACTTGCAATTGTGGAAAAAAGTCACAATTGTGAGACCTTTTTTATTTTTTATTCAGTGGGGAAAACAAGCTTCCATATTTTTATGTGGTTTAATAAACCAAAACCGTTTTTGCAAGTACGTACTGGTGGATGCATACTGTTGGTGGGGCATCACTGTTTTATTGAACAGAGACAGATCCATGTTAACCAAACGCTGTAAATCAAATGAAAAATGTAGCTATTATTGGTTTCAACAGTTGTATGACAGTCTGCACCATGTAGCCAGGTTTATCTGAGTCAAAAACTATTCTGATATATGCATTTTATAAAAAAAAAAAAAAAAAAAAATGTAATTTAATATTTTAAAAACAAGTTTAGTAAAATTTAGTAACAATCATTTTTTGTATGTTTCCAAAAGCTATTTTGACTGGAAAATCCAGGGAATGATGTAAAAAATATTTTAACTTTATCTATATCATATTATAGAGGCAATTTGTAGGAAAAAAAATCTGGAAATGTTGCAAGCCAGGTTCAAACTCATGTTGAACATTTGAGCATCATCATATTTGATTGTGCCTCTAATTACATCATAGAAAGGATTAGGATATTTTATTTTTCAATTTTCATTACTTATTTTGAGTCGCACTGTATATATTTTCCATATGGAATCTTTTGGTTTTATGCACGCCTACAGATCCATCAGTATGGCTCAAGTAGCCCTTCATCGGCAAAAACTGAAAATGTTCACACACAACGATCTAGGGTTTACAGAGAATGTTCTGAAAAAGAGAAAATATCCAGTGCCTTGTTGATGCCAGAGGTCAGAGGAGAATGGCCAGACAAGCACAAGTAACAAGCCAAATAAGCACTCGCTACAACCAAGGTCTGCAGAAGAGCATCTCTGAACACAATGCATCAGAACTTGAAGCAGATGGACTACAGCAGCAGAAGACACACCGTTGACACTCCTGTCAGCTAAGAACAGGAAACAGGCTGCAATTCACACAAGCTCACCAACGTCAGACAATAGAAGATTGGAAAAACATTGCCTGGTCTGATGAGTCTCGATTTCTGCTGCAACATTCAGATGGTAGGGTCAGAATTTGGAATAAACAACATGAAAGCATGGATTAAGTATCAATGGTTCAGGCTGCTGGTGGCAGTGTAATGGTGTGGGCATATTTTCTTGGCACACTTTGGGCCCCTTAGTACCAATTGAGCATTGTTTAAATGCCACAGCCTACCTGAGTATTGTTGCTGACCATGTCAATCCCTTTATGACCACAGTATACCTATCTTCTGATGGCTACAAAGCTCAAATCATCTCAGACTGGTTTCTTGAACATCACAATGAGTTCACTATATTCAAATGATCTGCACAGTCACCAGATCTCAATCCAAAAGAGCACCTTTGGGATGTGGAGGAATGGGAGATTCGCATCATGGATGTGCAGCCGACAAATCTGCAGCAACCGTGTGATGCTAACATGTCAATATGAACCCAAAATCTCTGAGGAATGTTTCCAGCACCTTGTTGAATCTGTGTTACAAAGAGTTAAGGCAGTTCTGAAGGCAACCCAGTCCAAGCAAGGTGTTCCTAATAAAGTGGCTGGTGAGTGTATACCTATATATTATACATATATATTTTATCAGTGTAGCGTGGTGATCAGTTGCACCCCGGCCCACCACATTGCCTCCTGCGGCGGAGTGAGAATGCTGCACGCCCTGCTTCCCCCAACTCCTAATTCAAAGCACATTTCACCAAGTGCGGCTTAGAGAGGGGATGTGGCTAAAACAAATAAAAGAATCATAAAGGAGGGATCAAAGCAGGCCTGCAAATCCATTCCTTCTGGGTAAAGAGCCTTTCATAAAAAAAGGAAAAAAAAAAAAAATGAAAAGAAATCCCACATCCCGACTACATATCTCATGGAACGGATCACTGGCAAACGCGTGCCTGCGCCGGATTGATGGAGCGGACACTGTTGGCAGGGCTCGCCTCGCGCCTCCGCTCTCTTTCCTTGTGCATGGGGCGGTTTTCATAACTTGGTGTTATCAAGCCTTTGGGGAAATACGTATGTGTGTTTATGTATGCATAGATGGGGGTCTCGAAGACAGATGTTGGCACGGACGTATAAACGATTATAAAGTGCAGGCCACCAGGAAGTCGGTAATGCTCTCAAGGCGTCGCTGCCTGGGCAAGAACATTTGGTGACCATTGTGAAGATATCCCTCAACACAGCTGCAAAAGAGCGCGAGGGACTGACATAACCTGCTTCATTTAGCCTCACAGCTGAGCAGACAGGCATTATCCTACTGAAGGGTGAGGTCTTTTCCATCACACAGACATCCGCCACGCGTAGTCACAGGATTCTGGGTAAATCTGGGCCGGAGCTACACTTTGCACGCAGTGCATACTTGCAGAGTGATGCATCTGTGCTCGTAATTTGCAAATGCTGTCGTTTTACACTCGATTGACAGAGTTTCGCAACAGACCGGCTTTTTAAAAGAAGAAAAATAATGTTGGAAGTGAAAATCCACGGCTAGTTTTAGATTTATTTCACACAGGATCAAAGATACAGAGTTTTTTTTTTTTTTTCATAAACCGCACAATGACTGACTTTTCCCAAATAAGACAATGAATCTTCGAACCCTCTGAAAACCCCAACAAAAACACATTAACGTAATGGGCAATACATATTCCAGAGTTGTCGTATTGTAAACTCGACCGATTGTTTGACTTCGTACAAGCTTAGAATTGACACGAGTTTATTTCCCTCAGCTCTCAATTCCTGCCTAAACACAAAAGAGTCACTGTGTGACATTTTCCACTGACAAAGTCTTTGTAATTACCACAAAGGACATACCCGTGGGGTAAGTCAATAACTCATCCGGCAAACAAACTGTGATGTCGGTAAATGATCCAAAGAGTTATGATTTGGTGCAAAAAATAAAACTCGCGTTTGGTTTGTGGTTTGTCCCTGAGCACAACAGCTCTGTATGCTGATCCTCTGACCTGTTGTGACAGTATTTACTGAAAGAAGCCTTGTGCATCAAAGTGGATGAGAAAAGCCAGGCGTTTCATTGTTAGAATGGGCTGGTAATGAAGATGATCCATTGTCAGAGTGGTGTGGTTGATGCTAATATATTTTGATCATTGCCACCACAATGTGAAGGATCCTGGTTGTGCAGATCCTCGAGTGCAGGGGTTCAGAAATATGTTTTCGTACACTACTTTCTGAAGATTGTGCACTATATACTATGTGTACTGCCTACTTCTGGTGTAACAATAAGCTTTTAAAAGTGGAAGAATGTGCATTTAACTATGCTAGTTAGCTGAATGCTACTTTGTTGTCACATGACCTCACTATGACCTCATCACATTGCATGTAAGGCCCTGTTTACACCTGGTATTAAGATGCGTTTTGGTCGATCGGATCACAAGACGATGGAAACACATTCCCCTTTACATCTGGTGTTTAATCAATCTCTTTTGTCCACTTTCGACCACTTCTGTCCTGATTTCTTCGAGGGGAGGTTCTATAGGTGGGAAAATGTATGGGATTTTTCAATCTAAAGGACAAAATAAGTTTGCACAATTTACATATGAACACACACGGAGATGGCAGAAAAACATACGGAGAGCATTAGCTTTCATTTCTGCTCTGACAGCCGCAAGACCACGCCGAACACTGTGAGTTCATGTTAGAAATCAGAAATGGTGAGAGAACATTGTGCTTGGTACGTTTTTCGCCTTCAAATCAAACTTGGGTCTTCAACAGACAAAGTTTAAATCCCGTCTGGATAGTGCGCTTCCCATAATGTTTACGCACTAGGTCAGTAGGTGGAGAGTAGGCGGGCTTTTGTGGCTGTTTGAAGGCATTCGACCACATGAGCGTTTCCACTACAAAAGCAGTCCGGTCTAATGCATTTTCAACTACCTCTGGAAGTGGTCGAAAGTGGACAAGCTCAAAATATTTTAAACCCCATTTACACCTGTATTTAGATTTCGTCCACTTGTGATCCGATCGACCGCATCTTAATACCAGGACAGGGCCAAAAACAGGGCCATTTGGAAATAAATGGTTATTTTCCATTTTTACTCAAGTTTGTGTTAAATTTCATATTATGTCAATCTGCTAAAAGCAGTAAATAATTTTGGAGTTGAATAATGTGTGTCTTTATGTATGAAGACGCACTTTATTCAACTCCAAAACTAACCTTAACACTAACCCTTAAATCCATAAAATCAAATTCAGTATACAGGAAACCATTTTGTTGGAATGGCATGGCATTAACAATGTTAATAATCGAAAGAAACCACAATGAATATTAACAATAATAACAAAAAATATATATATATACAGTGCTCAGCGTAAATGACTATGCCTCCTTTGAACAATGAACAAAAACAATTTCCAAAATGTTGACAAGACTAAGTTTAATGTAAGATCTGTTTAACTTACAACATGAAATTAAGGTTAATATTATAACTTAGAGAACAAACTTTTCAGTTTTACTCAAATTAGGGTGATGCAAAAATGAATACACCCCACTGAAAGTATCTGGAACAAAGCTCAATTTTAGACTACAAATGTCTAATTTAACTAGAATTCAGCCACAGGTGAGTCTAATTATTCATTACACAGGTGTCCAGCAGACAGTTGACTATAAAAGGGTGTTAAAACCCCTTCCCATTTCATGCTGTCAGCAATGGCACCACATGGAAGAGAAATGTCACAAGATCTGAGAAAGAAAATAATTTATTTACACCAGAAAGTTGAAGGCTACAAGAAGATCAGCAAAGCTTTACTTATCAGTCAGAATAATGTAGCAAAAGTTGTAAAAAAATTTAAAAAGATGGAACTGCAACCATCTCACAGAGACGTCCACGGAAGTTAACACCTCGACAGGAGCGTCTTCCGATGAGAAGGGTTAAAGAAAATCGGCATGCAAGTTCACTGCAGTTATCTAAAGAAGTAGAAAACCAAAGTGGGGTGACTACTTCCCCTGACACAATACGGCGTACACTTCAGAGGAATGGCATGCATGGGTGCCATTCAAGAAAGAAACCTCTCCTATAGGGATGGGCAGATCAAAGTATCGATACAACGCCAGTATCGAAAGTATCAAAAAGATTGATTCTCAAATAGAAGTATTGATTCTATCTGTTTTTTGTTTGTTTGTTTGTTTTGTGATTTTATTTGTGTATATTATTGCAATATTTACTTAAATAGGAACGGCAAAGGGAACTACATTTTCTTCCGCTGTATCTCTGCTTGTCGAGACAGTGTTCGCTCACTCTGTCAAAGACAAGCAAGCACGCACAGTGCAGGATTTTAAAGGGAGTCGAGTGTGTGGCTGCGGTCATGACTGAAAGAAAAAGAAGCATAATCTGGAGTTATTACACTCCAGTTAACAATGATGAAGCTTCGTGTGACATTTGTTCAAAAACAATACGCCACACTTTTTTCAAAAGCAAGAGATTTTGATCAGTCAAAGAAAAACAGGCTGAAGAGGTGTACAAAAGTTTGTAAGACAGGTTACATTTTTTGTTATATTTGTTATATTTTGTTGTTAGCCTACAGTGATATCTTTGTTCATTTAATTCATAATGTTCAGTATTTTTTAATAAATAATAAAAAAAGAATCATGTCCATTGCAGTTTATTTAATATTAATAATGATGGCTATCAAAAAACAATATAAAATCACGAAAATATTTAGTTGGAGTATCGGTATCGGTATCGATATCGACGATACTTGCCTTGAAAATAGTTGGTATCGGATCGGAAAGAAAACAATGATCCTAAACACACTGTGTGAAGGCCACTGTTGGATTTCTGAAGAAGAACAGGGTGAAAGTGATTCAGTGGCTCCTGATCTGAACCCAATCAAACACCTATGGGGAATTCTGAAACAGAGACAAGTTGAGCATCACTCTCCATCCACATCCAGTCTCTAAAAGAGGTCATTGTCGGAGATAGATGTTGCGAAATGTGTTCATTCCATGCCTAGAAGACTTGGTGCTGTCATTAAACATCATGGAGGCCATACAAAGTACTAGATGAAGTAGTTTTTGTAGTGGGGTGTACTCATTTTTGCATCACCCTAATTTGAGTAAAACTGAAAAATGTGTAATCTAAGTTATATTATTAACCTTACTTTAATTTTATAAGTTAAACAGATGTTATATTAAACTTAGTCTTGTCAACATTTTGGAAATTGTTTATGTGTTCATTGAGATATTGTTTAAAATGTTACTTTTCAAGGGGGGGGGGGTGTACTCATTTATGCTGAGCACTGCATATACATGTATAAAATCTTTTTTTTTAAATGGTGTTCTTTACTGCATTTTTAAAAATGATTTCTCCTTTTCATCATTTCAGACATGCTTATTTGTCACTGACCCCCATACGGAGTGCTGGAGACGATGTAATGAACACCAGCAGTACGATCAAGCGGGAAAAGCTGATCTTCCCAGTGGCATAAAGCGTCAACCAGATTTCCTGCTGACTGGTGTCGTTACATAATAAAAGATAGAGTGACCCCTGCAAACTTTGCCGTGCCGGGCCCCCTTTGCGGCCGTATGGAGTTAACGTCCCAGCCTTGAAAAGAAATAGTTCTCAGCTATTAAAATACCTCTGAAAATGGGATGCTTATCAAATAATATGAACCAGATTGCCCCGTTTTCCCTCTAGCCTGGCAAGGACTGTAGTTGAGAAGATATCTACACCTTTCATGTCGCTTTTGAAGTCTGTGACATTATACGGGCTTTGAGAGTCTGGGAATGTTGCGTAGTTATACAGGCTCTGAGAAAGAGCATTGGTTTGTAGGGTCAGGGTCCTGTTGCACCAAACCTCATACTCTGACAATCTGCTATCCCATTTTCTTTAGGGAAAAACTGCAAAGTTGCTGTGGGTGTTTGCCAAAGTCATGCTCTGGTGACATGGCGCTGTCCTTCTGGTGAGCATGGATGAGTCTTTTATAAAATGCTATCTGGAATGTCTTTCCGTGATTTTCCGGCATTAAAGAGTCCGCCTGATTTAACTGCAGGAAAGCTCCGAGACTCTACCACGCATTCGAATTTGCTCTGTCAAAGCCACTTACCATCACAGGCATGTCTGCTTCTTCAGACAGACGTATTTCCATACAAGATCATTTAGGTTAGAAATACGTCCCTCAAAAGCAGCCTAGGACATGAGAGAGCAGTGTTTGGTAAAGGTTTAGGAGAGCGGAGGCCAGGAGGAGGTCGGTGCTTTTAATATTCTTCTGTATGTGGGTGAGGGCAGCCAAGCTCCCAGAAGACTCTCAGATGACAATTTCAGGTGGAGTGTGTGTGTGTATGTTTGTCATAAATGTGTGCTTTCTTTTCCCCTGACTGGCTGATTGCAGCTCAGCCTATGGTTCACATCCAAAACTTTTAGTCTTGACAAGATACAAAGACTTTGATCTAACTCGGACTTAATAATGACAGATGACATGATTGTAACGTAATGCTCTGACACAGATATTGAGAACTCAAGTACAGTGGTTTTATATAACAAAACAATTGCTGAACAAGAGGATAATCTAGCATAATGCACAAGACCCTAGGATCAAAACCAAGATACTATTAACACTGACATTAAAGTTAATCGTTAACGTTCATTTAAGACCAGACAAAGAATAAAGACACTATAGCAAAAGCATATGTGTGTAGAGGTTTTTCCTAGAAGTTGCACTTGGCTTTCTATGGAAGCTTATTTAAGCCACTGAATAAAAAATAAAAAGCTTATTGCAACCTTTTTATCTGACAATTCTGAATTTTTCCTTTCAAATCTGAGTTTACATCTCACAACTGAGACTTTTTTTCTCGCAACTGTGAGGGAAAAAAAGTCAGAACTGTGAGATAAAAAGTTGCAAATACTTTTTTGTTATTTTTTTTTTATTCCGGGGTGGAAACAAGCTTACAAAATTTGGATAGGGAAAAAAATAAAAAAATTCATATGGTACATTTTTCGAAATATATTCTTTTGTGTTCTACAGGAGAAGAAAAGTTGATCATACTTTAGATTAGGGTCAAATTCTCACTATAAACTAATTATTAACTACGACTTTTACTTTTACTACTGACTTTTAGGACTTTAAACTCCTAATTAATACTTGTTAATAATTAGTAAGGTAGTTGTTAAGTTTAAGTTCACACAAAATGTCCTGCAAAAACTGACTCTTCAAATAAACATTTCAAACCAACAAAAATCTAAACCTTGACAAAAAAGTAGTCTTTGAGAATGTCTAAATATAAATCCAATCCACAACTTAATAAAAAATAAGTATTTATGTCTAAAAACTAGAGAATTTATAAGCTGCTTTTTATAGAACTATATAGGAATCTAGTGGTTACACCATGGCATTACATTTTTAAAAAATTGGATTTTAAATGACTTGTCTCTATTTTAACATGGAATACTGCTTTAATTGAAAAAATATTTTAAAATATATTAGTAAAAAATAAATTGTATTATTTTGAATGGGAAAAATAGCTAATAAAATTTGTATAAATATTGCATAGTATCATAAAACACCCTCAACATTTTAAATAATAATCAAAAAATATTATTGAACAAAAATATATTGCTTTGGTTTTACTGAAAAACAAAAAAAGGTTACATTTCAGTGCTTGATGGAGTCAAGTGTGACCTCTAGACGAAGAAGACCAGAGGGTTAAGTCTTCAAATTCTGCCTCTCTCACCTACCTCTGTAATGAGTAAACTGGCATTATGTTTGTTCAGAAATTATTTTAATAATAATATAATAATAATAATAATTGAGAGGTCAATTGAAAGTAAGATGTCTGGACAAAAAATAGTAAAAATAACACGTTTGCAGTGATGAAACCAAATATATGTGCACATCCAATGGTAAAACACACAAAGCACCTTAAAATAAGAGTACACACAAAACTAGACACCACAATATCTTTCAGGCTCTAAGAAAGGTCACGGGTTATATACGGTATGTATAAATATATGGTATATTTCTTTTTTTTTTTTATATATATATTTTCAGCCTGAGAGACATTGAGATGCACTGACTGGCTCAGGCTGGTGCAGAGGAATTCTTCATATGGTAATCAAGGTTGAGTAAACACTTCATGGCATGCATGTGCAGTATAGCCGTCTGGCTTTGACATTTAAGTCTGGCGGTCACAGTCATGCGCGCATTCTTTCGGCATGGCTCATATTCTTCGTGTCCAGTCCAAGAAGTCTTCCCTCGTGCTGCTTTTTCAGGAGGAAATTATTTTTCATTGCCCCCGAAAGATCAGTGCCTTGCCAAGCGGTGTTGCTCCACGTTCTGCCGGTGTGATGCCAAGTCCTCTCCCCTCGGCTCCCTCAGGAGCACCGACGGCTTCCTTTAACCCTGCCGAGACACAATAGAAGTGAGTATTTCTGATCTTCAACAAGAATTACCTGCAGCCAACAATAATTTCAGTTTTGAAACTGCATTGTAACATTTCAAAATGTACTGCACTGCAAAGACAAAACAGTAACTACTACTAAAATTGAAAAAAGAAAAGTTATGTTCTTGCCGCAAGGGGATGGATTTTGATTATCTGTCAATGTTTTAATGGTTCATCAGCTGGAAAACAATCAAAATATTGTTAGTGTCGTTATTGTTATGTTTGTGGTGTGGACTATGCGGTTATTCTCTTAAGAGTAATTTTAAAAACGTTATAATTGCTGTAGTTATTGAAGAGTCGCAACTCAAATCTGTCTGCATTTATCCTTCGCAAGGTACGGTAGTGTTGTTATCACATGACCTCATCACATTGCATGTTTAATTTGGCGTGCTGTGTACTGTTATATAATATATAACTAGTGGTATAGGCCTAGTTGGCCTATGGCCGATCCATCACAGTAGTTATAAAATATAACTTACATTTCACACAGAATATGGTCAGTTACTTATGTCTGTTTTTTTGCATCGCCAACATAAATAGTTCCAAAAGAACTATTGTTTTTGATTGAAATTATGTCTGTGTCCGAAATCACATACTCTCTTGAGTATGGGTACTTATTTTGAAAAAGTACTTTCTTTGTCAGCGCTAAAAAAGTATGTTCTGTATACAGTAGTATGAATGTGTGTATTATGAATGTAATCTGTACATACTACATTTGCCATGCTGACATTATCATGTGACTTGACGTCAGTTCCGTCGATTCACTTCCATTCACAAATCCTCTCCTGTTGCCTCATGGGATAGTAAAGAGTTCATCATATGCATACTTCAGAATCTCACTGGAAGTATTAGTTCATTTGAGTAGTTTTTGCCTACTCTTTAATGACTACTGTGAATTCGGACATACACCATATTGCCAAAAGTTTTGGGACACCTGCCTTTACGTGCACATGAACTTTAATGACATCCCATTCTTAATCCGTAGGGTTTAATATGGAGTTGGCCCACCCTTTGCAGCTATAACAGCCTCAACTCTTCTGGGAAGGCTTTCCACAAGGTTTAGGAGTGTGTTTATAGGAATTTTTGACCATTCTTCTAGAAGCGCAGTTGTGAGGTCAGGCAGTGTACTCTAATCATCCCAAAGGTGTTCTTTTGGGTTGAGGTCAGGACTCTGTGCAGGCCAGTCAAGTTCCTCCACACAAAACTCGCTCATCCATGTCTTTATGGACCTTGCTTTGTGCACTGGTGCGCAGTCATGTTGGAACAGGAAGGGCCATCCCCAAACTGTTCCCACAAAGTTGGGAGCATGAAATTGTCCAAAATGTCTTGGTGTGCTGAAGCATTAAGAGTTCCTTTCACTGGAACTAAGGGGCGAAGCCCAACCCCTGAAAAACAACCCCACACCATAATCCCCCTCCACCAAACTTTACACTCGGCACAATGCAGTCAGGCAAGTACCGTTGCCTGGCAACCGCCAAACCCAGACTTGTCCATGGGATTGTAAGACAGAGAAGCATGATTCTTCACTCCAGAGAACACGTCTCCACTGCTCTAGAGTCCAGTGGCGGCGTGCTTTACACCCCTGCATCCGATGCTTTGCATTGCACTTGGTGATGTAAGGCTTGGATGCAGTAGCTCGGCCATGGAAACTCATTCCATAAAGCTCTCTATGCACCGTTCTTGAGCTAATCTGAAGGCCACGTGAAGTTTGGAGGTCTGTTGCTATTGATTCTGCAGAAAGTTGGCGACTTCTGTGATTTTACGTGGACAACCACTTCGTGGCCGAGTTGCTGTTGTTCCCAATTGCTTCCATTTTGTTATGATACCACTAACAGTTGACCATGGAATATTTAGTAGAGAGGAAATTTCATGAATGGACTTATTGCATAGGTGGCAACCTATCACGGTACCACACTTGAATTCACTGAGCTCCTGAGAGCGACCCATTCTTTCACAAATGTTTGTAGAAGCAGTCTGCATGCCTAGGTGCTTGATTTTATACACCTGTGGCCATGGAAGTGATTGGAACACCTGAATTCAATGATTTGGAGGGGTGTCCCAATAATTAAGTGAACTTCTTTTGTCACATATTGTTTTTCACCTACTACATAGTCAATTACTCACTCATAAAGGTAGCCAATTGATTTGTTTTGAACAAATCAGTTAAATTAATGATTGACCTAACTGTTATATAATACAGTATAAATACTATGTACTGAAGAAATAGTGAGATTAGAATGTTATGCCATTTCTTTTTGTTGCTTCCTGGTGGTGCATATACACTGCCCAGACAAAACAAGTTGGTGAATAGGCAAATTCTTAAGTCTATGACTGGATCTTAAATTCATTGAAAGTCTTTGGGATGTGCTGAAGTAGACTTTACAGAGTGCTCGACTCTTGCATTGTCAATACAAGATCTTGACCAAAAATTGATGCACCTCTTGATGGAAAGAAATGCGAGGTGCATCAATTTTTGGTCAAGAACTTTTATCTGGACTCAGAGGTGCCAATTCATGTGTAAAAATGTTATTTCATGCTCCCTCCCAAACATTCTTTCACAGTTTGAGCATGATGAATCTTTGTCATCCTGGAATATGGCTATGATGTGTCTTCCTACATGGTTGTTTATGACATAAAAAGCTACACACACCATCAATTAGGGTTAGAAGAACTGTTGCCAAACATATTACATGCTAGAAATATAATAATCACAGCAAAAACGGTCCAGTCATAGACTCTTAAACATTTGCCTATTATTTATTTATTTATTTGGCCATTCAGTATATTACACACATCAGCTTCATGTGTTATTTTGAATGCAATCTCTCTCTGAAAAAAAAGAAAGCAAATAGCAAATCATTTTTGAGTCTATAAAGTGTAATATTATCCCTTTGTTGTTGGTTTTCTTTCTGTTGTGTCCACGTAAACTGTCACTTCTGACGTAATGTGACTGCAAATAATTCTAAAGTGACATTTCGGCAGCATTCTTTGCTCTTGTGGTTTCTTTTGAAGAGTTTGTTTTCCTTCCATTTTCTTGAAATTGAATTATTATAGACTTCACATAAATGTCACCATTAAAGTAGGTTACCCACATACATTCCCCTTTGACCATTCAGCAGAGCTTGTTGTGCAGTGGAAAAACGCACTGTTGCCATGAGACCGATGAGTCTACAGCCAGCACAGGATTAGCATTTTATTACAATATCTCATCACATGTCGACACACAAGCTCACCTTAACTTACTGTACAGTCTTCTTTGAAATTTACGCAGGTTTTTGGCGAGTTGTAAACTCTTAGGCCTGCTGCCATGCAAAATCACCCACAGATGTACAGAAAGTACTTGGATTCACTGTTGAGTTTAACCTGTGCCCTTCGGCCAAATGGAAATGGGTGAAAGATGACTGTCGGTTCGATGTTTTTTGTATAACTAATCATAAACTGACACTGCTTTGCAATTATTTGAAGATTTTCAGATGTTCCACGTAGGTCTGTTATTGTGCTATTAATTAATTCTGATGAAACCACCTCTAAACAGAACATTAAACCAAAACAGACTGTGGTTGGTCGCTTTATATGTCAATCAGACCTGATTAAGTAGGCGGTTCTTGGCCAGAATAAGCTGCAATGTGGACCAGTCATGTCAAATGACTCATACTTTTTGATGCATGTTTACCTTTAGCAATCTGTTTCTCATAATCTATTGCTTTCTTTATTTTTTCTTCCTTTTTAATTGAACTTTTTTTGTGGTGGGATTAAAGCCTGACAGTGTTGGCTACAATTGAAACACAGAAAGAGAAACACCTTCAGCACAGATTGTGAGTTTCAGAGCAGAAGACCCGATCATGTGTGAAGGTCTGTGTAATACATGAACAGAAGACCATAAACTCTCTAAGAAGTGTGATGTTTTCACCACTGACAGTCTGCTTATGATTTAAATAAAAAAAAAAAAAACGAGTCCTATGTCATCTAACGCTGGGTGTGCACTGGGTGTTTTTTCTGTTTTTTGTTACTCGTCAAAATGTTCAATATGGCCCCAGTGAGATACTGAGTAACAGCCAAGTCAGATTGTGCAACATTAACTTTTATATCAGACTGTATGATATAAGACTTTCATGATTGACAGCAACGACTGGGCTTTCTGACATCCTCACTTTGACATGCAATATTGAAATATTACAGCGCAAACTCATACTAAAGTTGGAAAATGTAGAGTGTCTGGAGTCTGTCATGGCTGGGTAAAAAAAAAAAAAAATCTACATTCTTCAGAGCAAACATGGTGGTAAATTTGTTAGTACAATGTGAAAGTCCCACTAGAAATGCGATAATAGCCTGCCCTTTTTGGCAGAGACCATTTACACTAACTCCGCCCACTGATGTCTGGTTGGGCAAAATTCAATTTATTTTCAACAAAAATGAAGAAACTATTTGAAAAGTGGAAATAAAGTGTCTAATGTGTGTAATAATAAAGTGTTTATCGCTTAGAGATAGGGGTAGGTGTAGGGAGGGCTTTATTGTCCCAATAAGGTGGCATCCATTTAATAAATTTAATAAATATAATCATTTACACTCTATGTTGTTATTGTATGCCATTTAATGTACATCAACAATGAGGTGCAATTAGTATCTGCCACTATTTATAAGTATAAATAGCATCTGACTTGCAAAGAAAATACAGCTATTTTTACATACTGTAAATAGTATCTATCTCTATTTTCACCTAGTGTAAATAGCATATTGCTAAGAAAATGCTGCTATTTTCACTTAGTGTAAATAGAATATTGCTATTTGTAGCCTACTTAGTGTAAATAGCATCTATTGCTGAGAAAATATGCTATTTTCACTTAGTTTAAATAGAATCTAGTTGCTATTTACACAGTGCATCTAACAGCATCTTTTGCTATTTGCACTTAGTGCAAATAGCCACTGCCTAATTATATAGCTAAGCAGCTAGTATCAACATTTTTAACAAAACGTTCTCCCTTTCTCTTTCTTTTCCACACAGATATGTCAATAATCGCTGTGATTCTGGTTCTTCATTAGATGGATGTTGTAGCAAAAGATAATAGAGGCAATAAATTGGTGAGCATGTCACACTATGCAATAGAAAATATCTTTTACAAACTTAAATTTGTCTCCAACGGCAAAATTGTGGCCAAAACCTGGCCTTGATTTGCTTGCTTCTGTGTAATGATCGTCCAATCTTGATTTCTCCTGCAGTGATCTAATGCTGCAGCTCATTTTGTCATGCTTGTAGTTTGTCTTATACAACTCCTTCTCACCAAGTTAAATGAAAGTGTTACCACAATAGACGTGACCTTTTCCCAGACCTTGAGGGTTGTGGTCATGAGCAATTAAGGTCGTTTGGCTTCTGTTGGAGGACTCTTCTTTGTGTTGGTCTTGCAGAAAAAGTCTGTGGAGACTGCCACATATTTGAAACAAAATTACTCGTCCTAACATGGATGCAAACTATATGAGCATGCAAATTGTTGTCTGGCTTAACACAGAGGGTAGCAAGGAATTTGAAATGAGCATATGATGATGATTATTTTTTTATTTTTCTTGTGTAAGGGAGTACAGGATTCCCACAGACCACAGCTATGAAAAACGCAAAAATATTATGGCATTTTAGTATCATTAGGATACTATTATTTTTATTTTCTCTTTCATTTATTTTCATTTCATATCATTTTTTATTTTTCGTTTTAGTTATTTTAGTACATTAAGTTAAATTAAATTAAATCGAGAAATGATGCCTTGGCAACTAGCTGAAATAAAATATAAAATTATAAATAAAACTCTTTTTCTCCATAGGGAAATAGATTTTTAATGATAACTTAGAAACCTTTAAAGACAGCCCTAATGTGAGCGATGAGGCTGTTAATCGATGGTATATGCTTCTGTTGGAGCAATGAGCCTGCATGATTTCAACTTATTTTTTTTTAAAATACCGTGTTAACGGTGGAATTTGTGGTGAAAAAACTACATTACCCATGATGCTGTACAGAAAATTCCACCAATCAGAGAGTCGAAACAAGCTAACTGTGCCAAAAGAGCACTTTAGCTCCGCCCACTTCCATGAAGCACTGCGAATTATGTAATCGGATCGATCTCCGTATGCTCTCAAAATACTGAAATATTTGTATGTATATGCATATTTTGCAATAAACTTACATTGTTTCTATAGACATAATCAACACTTTTAAATGAGTAGTTTTATATTTCTACATTTGATTGTTGTTCGCCATGCTTCATGCGATTGTAGTTCTTTCCCTCACTAAAGCTGTTAAGTACACAGTCCTGTGTTTTTTGTCTGATTTTCAAATACTTTTTTGCTTCAAATCAAAGTTTATAATGTTATGATTCACCTCGTATGCTAGTTGACTTGGTTCATGGCTTATAATGCTTTAACAAGATTTTTTTTTTAATCCCTATGGGAGAAATGAATGGAAAAAAATACTGCGAAAAATGTGGGTGGACACTAATGCACTCTATTAAAAGATGGCAACCCGTGACATTCTACTCTTGAGCACGTCCTCGGACTTGTAAAATTATGCTTTTCTATGGCAACACTATCAATGCCGAAATGAATCTGCAGCAGTCAGGTGCAGCATCTCTCATGACACTTTGCACACTCTGCTCTGGCCGTGCAAGTTCATGTGTTTTGAAGGAGGTGTGGCTTTGGAGAGCACTCTTAAAAGATGGGATCTTATGTTTTCAAAGCTAGCTTGCTATCACTAGCCTCTACGAAATTGCCTATACTAAAAAACAAAAAAGTGGCACAGCTTACCTCACTCTCCGTTACATGTGTTGATGTTGTGGTACAGAGCTGCAGGAATTCTGTTAGATTTACACAATGTTTGGCTTTATGCTTTACTGCATCTGTGCCTTGCATGCAAATGCCTCATCATAGATTATCTTAGGGATGCAAGTGCAAACAAGCTGGTACAGTGCCCTGGTGGGCTCTAGGGACCCCACTCTGAGACCTGCCACTTACTTCCGCCAACTTATCCTTTCCACTGAAACCATGCAGACCTCCTAATTGTTCTCAGATGTCAGCCTAGCGTGTATATATATAGTCTGGGATGAATTATTCATTGGAATTTATTAAAATGCTTGGATAATCTTCTTCAATATAAATTTAATATGCAGAGGTTGCATCATTTTATTTCTTTTTTTTTAAAATGGACATAAAAGGCTCATTACTGGTTACTCCTGTTTAAAAGTCTTTTAATGCATTCGTTTGTTTCCTAAATATAAATTTAAATCAGCTTTAGAAATTTGATTTTACCTACCAAACATATTTCATTAAGTTTAATAAAAATACATAATTAACTTTAATTTATTTGAAGCAACTGATTTCCAGAATGCTCTAATTTACTCCAAAATCTTCAAGAAGGAGCCAAACAAAAATTTGAATGTATTGATTATAAAATTTCATAAATGTTGCCTATTTTACAAGATTATAACATGGTAGATATTTCATACATTACGAATATACAAATGCTGTACTGTAGAATAATTTCACATTTCTATATATGCTATGTATAAGACTGATATTTTGAAGAGACATCTAAACTAAAGTTTGACCTCATATAACAAGCTAAATCAAATGTTTCACAATGCAATAGCTGGCAACTGAGTACTAGAAGGCATTGTGAAGGGAAGCTGTAAGAGCAGTCATTACTCTTTTAGATGAGACATGTCTACCTCCTCTTTCTGCTTTATAGAGCTCTGCCAAAACTGCAGATTTATTTTCAAAAATATCTATAACTTTTCCTAAATGCCAGCTGATCCAAGCATAGCATTACAATATATATATATATATATATATATATATATATATATATATATATATATATATATATATATATATATATATATATATATATATATATATTATATATATATATATTTTTTTTTTTTTTTACCTCAGGAGTTTAATGACATTTTCATTAATACATATTCCATTGTTGTTTATGTAAAACTTTTTTTTTTTCATTTGACCCCTAAATGATCTTTTAATACAAAAATAAAACTAATCAAATAAATTGTTGAAATATAGCACTGTCTAAATAAATGGCCTATATGTTTTACAGTGTACTCTTTATCCAGGTTTATTTCAAAACAGCATTTTCAGTGCCCCATCTATTATCAGGTAAATCTGTCTGATAATGAGCCAATAATGAAACTCTTTTGTTGGTTATGATTGGATGCTTCACCTGAAACAGATGCCCAATACTAATTATATCCTCCTCCAAGCCATGATTTACTAAATGTAGTCACACTGAATCATGAGGGCTTTACTCATTCAATGATTGTTCATGAGAAAGACATTTTAAACACTGACATGAGTCATTTAATCAGTGTTTTTGGGATGAAATAAGCAGTTCTTCACGGGCTGAGTCATTTTATTAATGTTTTCTGCTAGTGAAGTAGTCTCTGAGGCTCCGAGAACATGGCACAATGATTTTGCTGTCATCATCTGTGGTTCTCACTGACCTACCAAATGTCATTTATCACTCTAAGGAGGTTTCTAAAGAGTTTTACATTATCCAGCTCAAGACTTCCATGACTACGGACATGTGACCCCTCACATTTTTGTGCCGAACTGATTGTGCAACTTCCAATAGAATATTGTATTGTTGATAACGTTTTCTAGGGGATTTAAAAAAAAAATCTTTTAACATGTCAAAATTTGATGAGTGCAATAGGGTATTTTCCACAGATCATTTGCTTTTATGTCACTTATGTTGCTCAAAATTCAGTTTACTCAAAAACTCACTTTATATATATGTAACCCCTCTACCCAGGTCCGACTCATCCCGCTTTGTGCGGGTCTCGAACCTGGGTCGACTTCATGGGAGTTGGATGCCCTAACAAGGAGGCTAAAGGCGCAAACCTCTAGCGTCAGTCATTAGCATCTCTTGAGATCAGAAGAGTGAGTATATATATATATATATATATATATATATATATATATATATATATATATATATATATATATATATATATATATATATATATATATATATATATATATATACAGTATATAATCTATTAATATACATATATATATATATATATATATATAACATAAAATATATTAGAATAAAATACTTTTAAATTTGATTGCATTTGGTGCATTACTAAAAAGTTTTTGTGTAAATATGTTTATTTTCCATGTAGTGCTTTATATATATAGCATAAATAGCATATATATATATATATATATATATATATATATATATATATATATATATATATATATATATATATATATATATATATATATATATATATACATATTGCTCAAAAAAATTTAAGTAACACTTTTTAATCAGAGAATAGCATCAAGTCAATATCCTGGGATATTGATCTGGTCAGTTAAGTAACAGAGGGGGTTGTTAATCAGGAATGGTTTTACAGGTAGAGGCCACTGACATTTTTTCCCCTACTCATCTTTTCTGATGTTTTTCACTAGTTTTGCATTTGGCTAGTGTCAGTGTCACTACTGGTAGCATGAGGCGATACCTGTACCCTACAGAGGTTGCACAGGCAGTCCAACTCCTCCAGGATGGCACATCAATAAGTGACATTGTCCGAAGGTTTGCTGTGTCTCCCAGTACAGTCTCAAGAACATGGAGGAGATTCCAGGAGACAGGCAGTTACTCTAGGAGAGATGGACAGGGCCGTAGAAGGTCCTTAACCCATCAGCAGGACCGGTATCTGCTCCTTTGTGCAAGGAGGAACAGGATGAGCACTGCCAGAGCCCTACAAAATGACCTCCAGCAGGCCACTGGTGTGAATGTCTCTGACCAAACAATCAGAAACAGACTTCATGAGGGTGGCCTGAGGACCAAATGTCCTCTAGTGGGCCCTGTGCTCACTGCCCGGCACTGTGGAGATCGATTGGTATTTGCCATTGAACACCAGAATTAGCATGTCTGCCACTGGCGCCCTGTGCTTTTCAGATGAAAGCAGGTTCACCCTGAGCACGTGACAGATGTGAAAGGGTCTGGAGAAGCCGTTGAGAACATTATGCTGCCTGTAACGTCGTTCAGCATGACCGGTTTGGTGGTGGGTCAGTGATGGTCTGGGGAGGCATATCCATGGAGGGACGAACAGACCTCTACAGCCTAGACAATGGCACCCTGACTGCCATTAGGTATCAGGATGAAATCCTTGGACCCATTGTCTACGCTGGTGCAGTGGGTCCTGGGTTCCTCCTGGTGCACGACAATGCCCGGCCTCATGTGGCGAGAGTATGCAAGCAGTTCCTGTAGAATGAAGGAATTGATACCATTGAATGACCCCATGCTCGCCTGACCTAAATCCAACAGAACACCTCTGGGTCATTATGTTTTGGTCCATCCGCCAGGTTGCACCACAGACTGTCCAGGAGGTCATTGATGCCCTGGTCCAGATCTGTGAGGAAATACCCCAGGACACCATCCGTCATCTCATTAGGAGCCTATTCTATTCTATTCTATTCTATTCTATTCTATTCTATTCTATTCTATTCTATTCTATTCTAAAGATTTTAGCATGCTGCATATTTTTCCCCAATTCTTTTGTCATTTCTTATTTTGTACAATGCACCAAGTGAGTGCATGATGACCCTGCCTTACAAAACCTTTCTGAGCAGGTTCCTCATGTAGCTTGTTTCCAGATTGTCCTCTTCTTCTAGGAAAGCTGATAATGACATAACAGACCGTCTTCTTAAAATATGAAACAACAACACGACACAGTAATTATGTGTTCCTCTTATTCTGGTGACCCCTGAGGACTGCTCTAGCAACAAGCAATGTATTGGCTGCACCTGTGCAGTGGACAAGAGCTCTTTATTCTTTGTCCTACTGCGTGATAACAAATGAGGGCTCTAAGCATTCACATATGACCTGTCAACATGATCATCTACGCAGAAGACCACCTCAGTCCTTTAGCACGGGACGATAGCGTTCGGTATCTGGCCAGTCTCTTTCTTCAGCCACACATACTCAAGAGCCAGAGAGCTTTGACCCCCGTGAACCTCAAGGCCATTCAGCAGCTCAGTTGCAAGAGTTTGAGATCTGTGGGAACAATTAACACCCCCTTCCATAAACTCACTCTGAGAAGGGGAAAGAGATAAAGAGATTTGTCTTTTAACAGAGAGGGAAGATCGGGAACAATGGATCTGATCCAAAACATAGTGAGCTGATTCCCTGTCTGCTGAATACATAGGCTGCTACCTTCTAAGTCAGCATCATAACTGCATAGTAAATACACATTCTAGTGAAGCACAAATGACTGGAAAAGTAATCTGGGAAAAAATCATCAGTCAAGGCTCACAACTGATTTCAGTCAGCTAAGTTAACAACGCAATAGCCTACTCTTAGATAGCACCAAAATACAAAGAACACACAAATATAAAATAGTTGATTTGTAATTATATTTAAAGGGTTATTTCACCCAAAAATGAAAATTTTGTCATCATTTACTCACCCTCATGTCGTTCCAAATCCGTAAGAATTTCGTTCATCTTCAGAACACAAATTACGATATTGTTAATGAAATCTGAGCAATTTCTGTCCCTCCATTGACAGCTTTGCAACTAGCATTTTCACACTTCAAAACGTTCGTAAAGAGATTGTAAAACTAGTCAAAATTTTCTGTAGAGACACGATCACTTTATATAAAGAACAGATTGAATTTAGGCTTTTATTCACATTTAAACATTAATCAACGCACACATTAGTTGTGGTAAACAGAAATTATAGCATGTTTGCTTGATGTGCAAAAACCAATGAGGTTCGTTCTCATGTGATACGCAGCACATTTGAGCTTCCTCGAAAGATTTGTTCTCGCACATCAAGCAGGTTCGTTTGAGCTTCTGTTTATGTTCGCCGATCAATGTTTATATGTGAATAAAAGCCTAAATTAAATCTGTTCATCATAAAAAGTGATTGCGTCTCTTCAGAAAATTTGGACTAAACCCCTTAATTCACATGGATTAGTTTTACAATCTCTTCATGAACTTTTTGAAACATCAAAGTTCCAGTTTCAGTTGCGTTTGCGTAACAGTCTATGGAGGGAAAGAAATCGCTCAGATTTCATTAAAAATAACTTCATTTGTGTTTCGAAGATGAATGAAATTCTTACTGGTTTGGAACAACATAAAGGTGAGTAAATGATAACAGAATTTTCATTTTTAGGTGAACTATCCCTTTAACATTTTTTTCGGTAGGCTATTGAATGTTATAGCGTGCTTATGCCTTATAATATGTGCGGTCGCATCAGCGAAACTTTGGGGCTACTGTCTACTGTCAATTTTAGTGTAGCGATGTATGAAGATCAGCTCACACAGATGTCACTTTTAAACCAAATAGCTTTCTGTTGGTCAGTGCGGAGAACTGGTTTGAGCCAACCAATTGCGAAATCTATGTCTAAATCTTTTCCTGTGAAACTCGTGATAACATTGATTCCTATTGAAAATAGGGTAATTAAAGTGATTAAATAGAGTAAATATCATTGCATCTTATATACCCTCACTATATACAGGTGCTGGTCATATAATTAGAATATCATCAAAAAGTTGATTTATTTCACTAATTCCATTCAAAAAGTGAAACTTGTATATTATATTCATTCATTACACATAGACTGATATATTTCAAATGTTTATTTCTTTTAATTTTGATGATTATAACTGACAACTAAGGAAAATCCCAAATTTAGTATCTCAGAAAATTACAATATTACTTAAGACCAATACAGAGAAAGGGTTTTTAGAAATCTTGGCCAACTGAAAAGTATGAACATGAAAAGTATGAGCATGTACAGCACTCAATGCTTAGTTGGGGCTCCTTTTGCCTGAATTACTGCAGCAATGCGGCGTGGCATGGAGTCGATCAGTCTGTGGCACTGCTCAGGTGTTATGAGAGACCAGGTTGCTCTGATAGTGGCCTTCAGCTCTTCTGCATTGTTGGGTCTGGCATATCGCATCTTCCTCTTCACAATACCCCATAGATTTTCACCTTAAATAACTTTCTGTGTGCAGGTGCCAAGTCCTGTTGGAAAATGAAATCTGCATCTCCATAAAGTTGGTCAGGAGCAGGAAGCATGAAGTGCTCTACAACTTCCTGGTATACGGCTGCGTTGACCTTGGACCTCAGAAAACACAGTGGACCAACACCAGCAGATGACATGGCACCCCAAACCATCACTGACGGTGGAAACTTTACACTGGACCTCAAGCAACGTGGATTGTGTGCCTCTCCTCTCTTCCTCCAGACTCTGGGACCTTGATTTCCAAAGGAAATGCAAAATTTACTTTAATCAGAGAACATAACTTTGGACCACTCAGCAGCAGTCCAGTCCTTTTTGTCTTTAGCCCAGGCGAGACGCTTCTGACGCTGTCTGTTGTTCAATAGTGGCTTGACATAAGGAACGCGACAGCTGAAACCCATGTCTTGCATACATCTGTGCGTAGTGGTTCTTGAAGCACTGACTCCAGCTGCCGTCCACTCTTTGTGAATCTCCTCCACATTTTTGAATGGGTTTTGTTTCACAATCCTCTCCAGGGTGCGGTTATCCCTATTGCTTGTACACTTTTTTTCTACCACATCTTTTCCTTCCCTTCGCCTCTCCATTAATGTGCTTGGACACAGAGCTCTGTGAACAGCCAGCCTCTTTTGCAATGACCTTTTGTGTCTTGCCCTCCTTGTGCAAGGTGTCAGTGGTCGTCTTTTGGACAACTGTCAAGTCAGCAGTCTTCTCCATGATTGTGTAGCCTACAGAACTAGACTGAGAGACCATTTAAAGGCCTTTGCAGGTGTTTTGAGTTAATTAGCTGATTAGAGTGTGGCACCAGGTGTCTTCAATATTGAACCTTTTCACAATATTTTAATTTTCTGAGATACTGAATTTGGGATTTTCTTTAGTTGTCAGTTATAATCATCAAAATTAAAAGAAATAAACATTTGAAATATATCAGTCTGTGTGTAATGAAACTTTTTTTAATATAAAGTTTCACTTTTTGAATGGAATTAGTGAAATAAATCAACTTTTTGATGATATTCTAATTATATGACCAGCACCTGTATTTTGGTAGAGAGCCAGAGGTCGTCAGAATATATGTTGATTCTAAAGGCGGCGGCTGACGCATTGCCGTCTCTCCTGCTGTGTCCCTGCCCGGCCCACGGGAGGACTGTTTATGCAAGAAGATTTTATGAGCCTGATGCGTTTTCCAGACATGACTGAGTGATGGAAAGAGCCGGAAAAGAGGGGAAAGTGTCCCATAGTTTTAATGAGAGGAAGAGTCTGTGGTGGAGTATGTCACAGTTCACAGGCTTCTTCCCTAAACAGCTCTTAGATGTATGGGATCTCTTGCTCCTGTAGCGTTGGAAGTAACGTGTTACAAGTAACTCACGTTACTTTGTGGCTTATTTTTGTATATATTTAATATACTAATAAATAAAATGTAATAAATCTCCATTCCCTGTTTTGGAAGAAAGTATTTATTTATTTATTTTGCAAAAAAATGATTGAATGAGTATTTCAGGATTCATGAGATTTGTGATTCTTTTGTAAATATTTATATGACGCATAAAAAGTCAGGAAATGCAGCTTTCTGCCCTCTAAAAAATGCTGGGTTAAAAACAACCCAAGTTGGGTTGAAAATGGACAAACCCATTGAATGGGTTAAATGTTTGCCCAGCCTGCTGGGTAGTTTAATTTAACTCAACTATTCTTTAATAAGTACTGTATTACTTGCTTAAAATTAACCCAAATGTTGGAAATTAACATTTATTAATATGTTTAATAAATGGATATTTATTAATAAGCTTAATTAATAATTAATAGGGATTTATTAAATTGTTTATTAATAAATGTTCACTTTTTGATTATTATTCTTGCCTCTAGTATGTGTCTCATTTTTAATTTCCAATCTATTTTGAATTCATTTTAAACCAGCCATATTCATTTTTAAACAATAGTTGGGTTAAATAAAACTGCCCAGTACACTGGGCATTTAACCCAACAGCTGGGGTTTGTCCATTTTCAACCCAATTTGGATTTGTTTTTAAGCAGCATTTTTTAGAGTGTGGGGTTTTTTAATGCTTACCAAGGCATTTATTTAATCAAAAATACAGTAAAAAATGCTAATATTGTGAAGTATTTTTACAATTTGAAAATATGTTTGCTATGTAAAATATATATTAAAATGTAATTTTCAGGGTCACATGATCCTTCAGAAATCATTGTAATATAGGCTACTAATTCTACTGATTTCTTATTATTATCACAGTTAAAATGCAGGTTGTGCTGTTTAATATTTTTTGTGGAAACCGTGACCAACAGCATTTATTTAAAATAGAAATCTTTTGAAACATTATAAATGTTTATTGTCACTTTTGATCAATTTAATGAATCCTTTCCATATAAATGTATTAATTGAACCCAAGACTTTTCATTGCATGCACACTGTCACTTAGATAAACACTTGTCTACAGGAGAAAACTGTGCACTTAGGCAATATCGCAATGCATTACTTTTGAACATACAGTAACATTCCCCAACACTGCAAAGGATGTTCAAAAGCATGTCTGAATTGGTTGTTGAACAGCAAGATTATTCTGTATGTTGCTTAAAGAACAATTTGCAATTCAACAACCAGCCTGTTACTTCTCGACATCTGAAATCAAACTGAGCAGCATCTCACAGGCTTCCAACGTGCGCTGATTATATTACACCAAACCTGAAAGCATGATTCGAATATCAAAGTTCTCTATACTGTTAAACAAGCATGTTGTTTCCTCTCTCTCACTCTCTCTGAACCCAATTACTAAGTGAAATGTGCACCTGGAATGTGAGGAGGCGCACTGATTGTTTAGACATTGTGTTTATTTGGCCAGATCAAGGCGCTGATCCAACAGGCCAAACACACATATGCGGCACAAACAAATGACTTGGACAATCAGCTAGTTTGCATTGCTAATGTGATGAGACAGAATTAATTCCAACAAGTGTAACACAAAGACCAAACAGTGTTTAAGGAAAACTCAATGTGAGTCAAAAGTTTGGACACTTCACTAAATTTGTTTGTCATGATCGCTAAAACCTTTATAGACAAATGTATGCGGTGAATACAAAACTTGAATTGTAATTATTTCTTCCTTTTTTTCTTTTTGTAGTGGATGAGTTTGAGCAGATAGTGAAGCAGCACACTAATACAAAGCATCTCAGGGTAATAATTTTGTTATAATGAAGCCTTCAAATGTTCAGAGTTCAAAGCAGATGCATTTAATCTGTACAGCTTGCTTGTATCTGCTTTATTCTTGGCTGTTTATGCAGTAAGTTTCAGTAATGTCCTGGAGCAGTCATGTTGAATCTGTAGCACTACTAGGCACTATGAAACACTGACGTCATTCTGTGTGTAACCTTTTGGCAGGACACCCACCTTGACCAACAGTGATTGAACAACATCATTGGCATGTTGTTTCCTCTTGCTCAAGCCCAATCTAAGTGTTCACCAGACCAGAGATTTGTGTGCGCACGTTCAGTTCTGGTCTGTGGAGCTTGCTGGAATGACCAAACAGTATGGCTTATTAGCAAGAGACCTTTGCAAAGCAATGCAGTGAGTAAGAGTAAACAAGTGCATTGCACTAATCTAAGTTGACTGTGACCCCAGTCAGTCACTCCTAGAGGAGAGTTCAAAGTATATAATCACCCCGATAAAACTGATTGTGCTCCAAGTGTGTAGAAGTAAACAGCGCAGAACAATTAATGTCTCATGCCCTTTAAACACAGCAGAGCATGTCTGACATGTGACTGAAGCTATTAGAGCTCTTATCTGCGGTTACCGCAGTGGAACAAACACCATTATTTCAGCACCAAAAAAAAAAAAAAAGTTGTTTTTGATACTCTAGTTATCTGGAAAGATTACCACAGCTTTGCAATAACCCAAACACAGAGACTGGCGCCTTGGCAGAACGGGTTGTCTGATTATACTTTTCTGAGCGAAAATGCACAGGATACATTAAGAATGTTGTCAATGTACAGCAACATTTAGCATCTCTACTGGGACATGCCCTCAATGAGAAACACTGGACATCAGTGGCATGCGACTTTTATCATCATAAAATTATATGCTGGATTTTTTCATCATCACATATTTTTCATCATATGTTCTCCATATATATATATATATATATATATATATATATATATATATATATATATATATATATATATATATATATATATATATATATATATGAAGATTTCAGATGCAAACGCCTCTAAGTGCCATCTGAAATTTTCTTCTAAAATGACCATTTTTATCAAGCTCATATATGTTTATGTTCAGTTATTTCACTTTAATGGCATTGAAAATTACCTATTAATTGCCATTAAAAAGAAATTACTGAACCTAAACTTAAGAGCATGATAAAAATGCTCATTTTAGAAGAAAATTTCAGACGGCATTTAGAGGCTTTTCCATCTGAAGTCTCCATATATATATATATATATATATATATATATATATATATATATATATATATATATATATATATATATATATATGTATGGTGATTGTGGATATTAACATCCACAATCATTTTAGTTACATTTATTTATATTTTTGAGCACCAAACCTGACACCACCACTAAACCTAACCACTTCTCAACAATACTAAACACAGTATTTAAAGCACTTAAATGGACGATAAACGTCTCAATAATTTATTCAAAAAATATGAAAAGGAGTCCAAACAATTATTTTGTGTGAGGAATAGACGCAGATTTTACCATTCTCACTGGGCCTAAATTATAGAACGTGCGTAGGCTACGCACAGATTTAAATATAGAGCAGTGGTCGCCAACCCGTCGATCGCGATTACTGCTCTAGACTAGAGTGTGTGTACGCTAAAATCCACGCCAACGTTCAAATCGTGGATTTAGCGCCAAGTCAGGGGCTAAGCAGACGTAGCTTACGCACTTTTCCTTTTGGCAGAGAGTCAGAGTAGGTTTACGATTCTCAGTGACTGGTGCTCTTTTATATGTTAATGACATTAATTGGGTTGCGATTAGCTGCGGAGATCTGAAACCACTGTGCTGTGCAGAATTTCAAATCTGTAAGAGAAGCGTAGGCCTACGGTAGACCAGGTTCAGTTGGTTCGGGGTACAGTTGAAACACATTAAATAACTTGCGTACGCAACAAGTCTGATCAGTGAAATTTGCTTAGCACATGCGTATTAACACTCACACACTTAGATCGTGGGAAATTTGAAGTACATGCATCAAATGTATCCGCACTATACTAGAATCCTACTGCAGCACATGCAGTTTAGTTGCACGATGTAAGATCACAAATTAATAGATTTGATTAATTAATTAGATTATTAATTAGATCTGTTTTATGTTTGCTGTTTGCAATTGTTCAATGTTTTTTACTGTTACTCATCTTTTCAACTGTTAATATTAAAATTATGAACTGAAATTAAATATTGTATCGCTGTTTGCCATTACTGTACAATGGTTCACAAATGGACTACTTTTAACTAAACAAAATAATCAAATAAAATACTAAATGTTAATAAAAACAGTTGAATTCTAATTTTTAAAGGTATTTTACATTTGCAGTGAATTGGTTAGGCAGCTTAACAGCATTGCGGATGGGTGTCTCAACTATACTGTTCCAACTGTACCCGACTGTACCCGACATTGGTACAGTTGGAACAAAAAAGCTTCTTGTGTTTATGAGCTAAACGTTCGTTCTCTGAATCACACGTATGCACATTTAAGAAATGCAAATGTAGGACGAGGTCTATTTGCTATTTGCGTGCTATTTATACACTGAAATTACTTTTTTTTTGCGTGCATTTGATACGCAATGGGTAGGATTGGTGTGGGTGTACTGGCGTACTATATGCACGCCGAAAATTGCGTATCATATGCACGCGAAAAGTGTGTAGCCTATTATATGCACGTCAAACACGTGCGTATCATAGTCAAGACAATTGTAATTTCTGCATATAAATAGCACGCCAAATAGAAACAGAAAATCGTGCTATTGATTCGCACTTTACCCCCATCCGCGGTAACGCTCAAATTCCGCACATATTAGAAAGTTGCCGCCGGAAGAAGCGTTACTTCAGCCCTAATTTGAAATAGCCATGGCTCGCGCCAATGCTTAAGTAACACTTTAAATCTTAAAGTGCTTCTTAAGTAGTCTATCTACCTGGATTGTTGCTGCCAAACTCAACAAATGACTAAACAGGGAACTTGTTCAAAGACACAATGAAAATACAGAATTTACAACTGCTGATGGCAAAAAGGCTAAATTAAACACTAGCTTTGTGCAGTTGCTTCACCGAGTAGCCTGAATTAATTAATGAATGACAGTAAAGCTTTTTAAACCTTTTCTTTGTGTTCAGCATTGAAAAACAGGTGTGAAGGAACCCAAGTTGTGGTTTTAATTATGCATTTTTAAAAAATGACATCCTGACATCCATTATTATCATGTATCCTAATAATTTCCAAGATGAAAATTTAAAACAGACTAATCGCAGATGGTTTGGTGCATTGGACTCAAGGGCCACGCGAGCCAATTCAGTGTCTTGTATTAAATCAGCACATATTTCATTCTAGATGGACCATTTCAATTTTGCACAAAGATTTGCAGATTTACAGGCTCTCTGAAGGTCTTTATAGTCCTTCCAATTCTACATCAGTTGAGTGTTTTGTTGTGATGCGGAGAATAGCTGGATCTCTGCATCTGACAGCAGTATTCTTCAGTGTCAGGCTGCCTGCTGTCTGCAGAGCAGAAGGTTCTGACAAGCCTTTCCTCAGCGTCCACTTCAGCTTTAACCGCACAGTCTCATTTATAAAACCCTCATCAGATATTATATATATATATATATATATATATATATATATATATATATATATATATATATATATATATATATATATATATATATATATATATATATATATATATATATATTAGAACATTAAATTCAAAGATTAGTTCAGGACCAAAAGCATTGTACTGAGCTTTTAATTACAAATCAAATTAATGTGCTTTTGTATTATGGAGTTAAACAGCAGATAGCCTACTTAAAATTAAAACATCAACGCCCTCTTTTAAGATATGTTGAAAATAAAACGAAGGAAAAAATCTTATCGTTATAGTCGGTAATCCAATCATAAACGGGTTACGATAACATAAAAGCTGCTCGTTTAAATATGTTAATTATTGTAATTTTTCATAAACGTGGTGTTAGCTACATCAGTAAAAAATACATTAGGCTACTAAAATATTTTTTCTTTCGTTGCTCCAAGACACATAACAACATTTTTTTTTAAATTATAGTAATTATAAGTAATTACTTGTAATGTATGCAATGCTAAAATATTAAACTTTTCGCTTGCTAAATGAATCAAATAAAAGATTTAAACATGTAAAATGTAATAAAATAATAACGTTGGTTTTTATTAAAATATTTACATTTAAAAATTATTATTATTAGCTAAAGCACACAATGTAATATTTTACTAAAGTGAACGTGTCTGAGCGGCGGGAGGAATTTAAAAAAGGGGGGTGAAAAAAGGTAAACTAAATAACACTTACAATTTTTGATATTTTAGTCAATTTAATTCTGAACATATATGAATTTACACAATCGATGTTTATATGGCAGTTTTATTACAAGAAAAGCTCCAGTGAAATGTAGACAATTGGTGGCGAATACACACTGTAAAATTGTCAGATTGTCCTATTTATCTCGTATTTTTATTTAACCTATGACAAATTTATTTAAAAATGATTGGCGAAAAGTAGCCTACATCTGCTGCTATACTCTTATGCAATAGATAAATGTGTAAATCTCTGAATATAATAATAATAAATCTTATAGGCTACAAGCGAAGACAGGTGTTTTGGACTTTGGCCACCCTTGTTCCAGACGACTAAACTAACAATTCAATCAAATGGCGCAAATACTTCAGAACGTGCAGTAAATATTAGTCCAGTGCTTAAACCGAATAGGAAACAGCTTAAGATAACTTTATGATTGGAGTGACACGTGCTCTGAGCATCCACCGATGCCGTGAAGTGCTTTTCAAATGGCAGAGTCATTAGGAGGAGGCACGCGTCCTAATGAGCTCCTTTTCAAACCTGTTGAATAGAGACAAGCACCCTGCGGCGAGACCTGGAGCTATTTAATGGCCATTACGCACAGGGCTAGCCAGTTTACGCACGCTCTCCTCTAACCACATACGCGCTGTTTTAGTGACATCTGAAAAAAAGGGGGAAAATGGAAGACATATTTTTTGATTTTGATCAAGATGCTGCTACAGACTTTGCCTTCTGGGGCCAAATGGACCCCAACTTCCAGTTCCAGTCTCAGCTGGACACGCTGCTCCTTGACTGCAGCGCAATGACAGGTCAGCTGTCGCCCTGGTCCTCTTTCGGGTGCCAGACCGTGTTCCCAGAGGCTCAGCTGACCTTCACGGACTTAGACTCGCAGTCTCCGCAGCTGGAGGTCGGTGCTGAAGTGGACAGCTCCTTAGTGGACGAACCCCATGAGATCGGCAAGTGCAGACAGCAGCACCAGCGGCGCTTGACGTCCCATCATCCGTACAAGGTGCAGCGCCACGCCGCCAACATCCGGGAGAGGAAGAGGATGCTCAGCATCAATTCTGCATTTGAGGAGCTGCGCTGCCACGTGCCCACGTTCCCCTACGAGAAACGGCTCTCCAAAATAGACACATTAAGACTGGCCATTGCTTACATCGCCCTGCTCAGAGAAATCCTCATGTCAGGCTGTGACCCCAAGTCATATGTGGATGAATGCATGAAGAACGGCTATAAGAATCAGACCAATGCCATCTGGAACACAAGTGGTAAGATGACAGTCTGAGACCATATATATATTTGTCCAATAGGTCTATTTAAATATTACAATAAGTAACATTTGAATGAAAAGTTTCATTGAAAATTTTATATGAATTTTAAAATATACAACGCAACCATAATGACTCCTATCAAACAGCGTGACGAAACGAAAGACTCTTACAAGCCGGTTCTTTTTATTGAATCACATTAGTGC
Organism: Chanodichthys erythropterus; assembly: GCF_024489055.1. Classification (NCBI taxonomy): domain Eukaryota; kingdom Metazoa; phylum Chordata; class Actinopteri; order Cypriniformes; family Xenocyprididae; genus Chanodichthys; species Chanodichthys erythropterus. The sequence continues at coordinate 18,724,878 of NC_090234.1, read as the reverse complement.
GACAAATAGACCAGATAGATAGATAGATGTATAAATTGTTTGATTGGCCTGCTACAATACATAGCGTAACACCAACATTATCTCACGACCAATTTGTACGTATTTTACAAGGTGGCTAATTCGTACGAATTCACGATTTGTCTAAACCCCAGTGACGGGTAGGTTTAGGGGCGGGGTTAGGGGTATGTCATTTGTACAAATTCATACGAATTTGGCAACTCGTAAAATATTTACGAATTGCCGTGAGATCGGGTTCGTAACACTTTACATACTAAAAAATACCTGTAAAAATAAAAAAAAATGAAACATGTATACAGTAAAATACCATTTTCCACTGAAACAGTAATATACTGTAAAACAATGCATTCTGGGCAATATTATTTGTCGTTTTCTAGAAAGTATAGGCTACCTTCTCGAAAACAACAAATAATATTACCCGGAATGCATTGTAATATTCTGTAAAAACAATGCATTCTGGATAATATTTGTCATATAAGTTTTCAAAAATGACAATATTACCCAGAATGCATTGTTTTTACTGTATATTACGTTTCAGTGGAAAATGGTATTTTACGGTGTACATTTTTTTTTATTTTATACATCTATTTTTAGAGTGATATACAGTCAAACCAAAATTTATTCAGACACCTTGAACATTTCATTCATTAATACAGTTTATTCACTATAGTTTAAAAAATGGTAGTAAAATATGACAAGATCTCAGAGTTAAACTGTGTCAGAGAAAAGATATCTTAATTATGTAAGATAACACTTGAGCAAAGCATGGTCAGACCAAAGTGTCTGAATAATTTTTGGTTCCAAATTTAGATGATAGATAGATAGATAGATAGATAGATAGATAGATAGATAGATAGATAGATAGATAGATAGATAGATAGATAGATAGATAGATAGATAGATAGATAGATAGATAGATAGATAGATAGATAGATAGACCTGCTACTATAGCTACATATATCAGTAACACCAACATTATCTCACAACCAATTCGTAGGTATTTTACAAGGTGGCTAATTCGTACAAATTCATACAAATTGTCTAAATCACAGTCACGGGTAGGTTTAGGGGCGGGTTAGGGGTAAGTCATTCATACAAATTCATAAGAATTTGGCAACTCGTAAAATACATACGAATTGCCGTGAGATCGGGTTCATACTAAAAAATACCTGTAAAAATAAAAAAACTAAACAAATTTACACAGTAAAATACAATTTTCCACTGAAACAGTAATATACCGTTAAAAAACAATGCATTCTGGGTAATATATGTCATAAATGTTCAAAATCTCAGAGTTAAACTGAGTCAGAGAAAAGTAATCTTAATTATGTCAGATAACACTTAAACATGGTAAGGTCAAAGTGTCTGAATAATTTTGGGTTCCAAATTTTCATCAATTTTACTTGTCACTGTATGAAGAATTATTGGGTATAATATGTCACAGTTTACTTTATTTTGCTATCCTCACTTACATAAATGAACTATAGTGTCCTGCACCCACTAGTAAAAAAATATCAAGAATGTCTGAATAATTTTTGGTTTGACTGTATATAAGGTCTCATTTGTTAACTAATGTATTAACTAACATGAACTAACAATGAGCAATACATTTGTTACAGTATTTATTAAAATCAGTTAATGTTAGTCCACAGTGCATTAACTAATGTTAACAAATACATATGATTTTAATAAAGTATTTGTAAATGTTGAAATTATCTAAGATTAATAAAAGCTGTAGATGTATTGTTCATTCTTAGTTCATGACAACTAAAGTAGTTAACTAATGTTAACTAATGAAGCCCTATTGTAAAGTGTTACCCATATAACAATTTAATGTGGACAGAATTATTTTACTGATGGATTTAACTAAAATACATGTTCACCCCCAAATAAATCAAATGATCCGGTCCCTCCTTGGTTTGGAAAAACATCTTTGATCATTTTTTAAACATGACAGGAAAATTAGATCAAACATTTGTGCTGTCATTGCAGCAATTTTATTCATTTAAACCAGCATTTTAAAGTATTAGGAACAGACTGGATATTTACAAATGTGCACACAATGTTTTCTTCCTCTTGTTTGTGGGGCATATGAGGTAAATGACTTGTTTATTAGGAGTGCATATGCAAATACATCCTCAATAGGGCTTATGTCACTCAAACAGGCGTTGTTTTACATGATTAAACAGTTCCCATTGTTTATATTGACTGTGCAGTTTATTCCCAGCTGTCCAATCTGTTTTCAAAAAAACTTCCTTTTCTAAGACACAAGTATTTTCACTGAGCTGAAAGGGAGCTGTGTATTTTAGTTAACCACATCCCAGGGTTCCAGCTCTTCAAGTGGGAGGGTTTTAATGAATAAGTGTGCCTTTGTTAGCCTTAGACCAGCGACTTGTTAAATGGTCATTAAAATGTATCTAAAGCCTCATGTTTGCTCTGCTTTTGTGTTCTCCAACTCCAGATCTGACAGCTCGGCTCTCTTGGATAAAGTGGGATTAACTCCGATGTGGGCCGGGAAGAGAGATGCCGCCTCTCCCTCCTTTCTCACGCTCCTCTTCAAAGGTGGCATGGCACGACGACACCACGACATCTGCAGACTTCTCACCGTGTTACACCTCCCGGCACTCAGGACACTTTTTATATTCTAATTTGTTGTGGGTTACAATCAGGCCCGCTTTTGCTCATCCAGACGTGCGTTGTTTGTTGTAAATGAGGCCTTATTAGGACAAAGCCATGGCACTTGTCCCTGTATGCAAGATGAGAGAATGGCAAATCGACGAAAGTCCAGTTTTTTTTTTTCCATGTGCTTCGCTTTTGAAAGCTCATTTTAAAGGGGTTGGCCTGGCAATGTGCCTGACAACCACATTTCAGATTTTAGAGAAGTGACATTTTGTACCTTGAAATAATTTTGGGCAAAACCCAGGTAGTTTATCACAACAATATTTATTTGTTAATTTATCATTTTTATTTATTAAAAATGTTTTAGCTTTTGAAATTTGTGTGATTGACTTTTATATGATTATTTATTTATAAATTAAAAATCTGTATATACAAATTAAAAAATATATGTAAATGCTTGACTTCACTGTATTTCTGATTCCTCTGTGATTTAATAGTGATTAAAGTGTACATTGTTAGACAACTTAATTTGCCATGTTTAATCAAATCAGTATACAAACATGGATTTTTAACCCTTCTATCTTAGAAAAATAAGACACTTTTGTATCTTATTTAACCCGAAAGGGTACATACATGTACCTTTTTAAGGTTACTGTACCTTTTAGGATACTAATCTATAAGGTACAGTAACCTTACCTTAAAAGTAGACATGTTATTACCTGAAGAGTACATATTAATACCTAAATGGTAGCTACATATTAGTAGGTCTACATTTTGAACCACCACAGTGACAGATTTTGTACCTTTTCTGAGTGTAACATTGAATTTGCTTCCCAGCAGTCCCTCACTAAGGGTCCACATTTGTTTTAGCCATTTGCCCTTTGTTTTAAAAGCCTCTCGAGGGGACCCTCAAACTGCAGTCACTTACAAACAGAACACCGCCATTATAGGAGCGAACGCATGATGGTGTTTGTATAATAGATGAGCTGAGCAGATTCTCCAAGCGGGAGGAAAGGTAACGGGTGAGCCATCGAACGTTTACCTTTCAGTTGAGGTGTGTAAAATATGTCTTTAACACTCTGAGGTCTGACGGTATCGCCGGCGATACCACCGTGGTTTTTTTCTTATCAGTGTGAAAGAGACTAAAAATACTCCGTCAATGTTGCACATACAATTAAGAGTTATACACCATTTTAATCTGTGGAATATCTTCTTTCATTTGTGTACACTCAGAGTAAAAACAGAATGTTGTGCTTTTTGTAAAATAAAGAAAACTAACATGATGCGTGATCTCTCCTCTCCCTCTGAACGAACTCCAATCTGATAGTTCTCAGAAAATGAACTGTAACTTAGTGAATACTAATGACAAAAAAATTACACTTATGTCTAAAAAAACGTTAAGATGTCAGGTTTTAAATCATGTAAGTCAAATCGAAAACAAACCTTCTTTGTTTATGTAATCTGTATGAAAAGAGAGCCATGTCAGAAATCCGTGATTCAGCTCATTATCTGCTAATGCGGCCACGCCCACGGAGCCAGCGCTATTCAGACGCTAATTCAGTCAATACATGCATTCATCGTCTCAATCGTGTATTTATTGTCTTGAAAAGTGTTTATCTGGATGTAAAAGTCATGGTTAGCGATCTCTAGAAGACATGCAGTTACTTCCTGTTTACTTTTCTTCTACAGATGAATTTTAGATGAGTTTTTGTTTCTTTAGCGCCCTCCTGCTGCTGTATGAATTGGAAACTCCATTCATGGAATAGCCGCTTCTTCTTTTAGATGAATTTGTGGACTAAAAATACACAGTGCGCCCTCCGACTTCAAGGATGAATTGAAAACACCAGCGCTCATAGTAATGACAATGAATATTAAGTTAATATAACTCCTCTGTATAGAAAATTGACATAAGCATATGAGAATCCAATATTTCTCCAAATGTGCATGCTTTTAAACTAAAAGTCTATATCTATATCTTTTTGCATCACAGAAATACATTATATTTTAAAGTATAATATAAAATCATTACTTTATATTGTAATAATATTTTTCTGTATGTTTCATATATCATAATGAGCTTGAGACATCACAGAAGGTTTTTTTTCACAGCCTACCTGACTGAAATGCCTCATTAATATGCAAGTCATTTCAGCTCATTACTATCCAATTCTTTTGTCTTCTCAGGTGAGAATGGCCCATTTTCAGTGGTGATTCACGCCTCCTCGCATACTGTGTTTCTTGGCAAAAAGTGTCTTACAAAAACTAAATCAATATATTGTTTTATATGAAGGAGTAGGCAGCATAATTTTTACATAATTTTGAAGCAAAAACTCTAGTCTACAACCTCCAATACCCTAAAGTCTTATGAACACAGATTTATTATACTTTTTTTGGCCTTATTTCAGTGACTTAAGTTTTTTGTTTTTTCAACAACCACGCATAAATGTTATTCCTTCAAAAACACAAACATGTACATACATGTTCCTCACATATTATTGTAGCCTAGTTTGTGCTGAATACAGTGTAATGACACTTTTTCCATTAATATGTTTATGAACAACTGAAAAAAGCACAAATGTCAGGGCATGTCAAAAGTTCTCCAGGCCCCAAATCAGCCTCAGACTCCAGAGGGTTAAGTCTTGCAAGCGCAATTTCTCTGCTGCTAATGGCCCTCGGCGGATATAATTAAACTGGAGCGTTTTGTGGTATGGAAAGCTAATTTTAGTCTCAGTCTGTGGGGCAGGTTTTAACCCCGCCGTGATAGACTTGAACGTCTGGCCTATCTCTCCTAAGATTAAGGTGTGGTCACATTTACTGTTGCTCAGCGTCCACTTTTAAATAAAATTTTCCTGATATTTTACTCACCGCCATGTCATCCAAGATGTTCATGTCTTTCTTTCATCCGTCGAAAAGAAATTAAGGTTTTTGATGAAAACATTCCAGGATTTTTCTCCATATAGTGGACTTCAATGGCCTCCAGATGGTTGAAGGTCAAAATGACAGTTTCAGTGCAGCTTCAAAGGGCTTTAAAGGGATAGTTCACCCAAAAATGAAAATTTGATGTTTGATGTAGATGACTTTTTTTCTTCAGTCGAACGCAAATTATGATTTTTAACTGCAACCGCTGCCGTCTGTCAGTCAAATAATAGCAGTGATTGGGAACTTGAACAATAAGAGTCGAAAAAACTTCCATAGACAAATCAAAATTAAAACCTGCGGCTCGTGACGACACATTGATGTCCTAAGACACGAAACGATCGGTTTGTGCGAGAAACCGAACAGTATTTATAAAAATTTTTACCTCTAATACACCACTATGTCCAACTTCGTTCAGCTTCCGGCTAGTGAGGTCTGATCGCGCTCTGACAACAGAAGTGATGTCTCGCTCTCATTGAAGTATATGGGCGAGACATGACTTCCGTCTTCTGAACGCGTTTTTTGACCTCACTAACAGGAAGCTGAACGAAGTTGGACATAGTGGTGTATTAGAGGTAAAAATTATATAAATAATGTTCGGTTTCTCGCACAAACCGATCGTTTCGTCTCTTAGGACATTAATGTGTCGTCACGAGCCGCAGGTTTTAATTTTGATTTGTCTAAGCAAGTTTTATTTACTGTTATAGTTGAAGTTCCCATCCACTGCTATTATTTGATTGACAGAGGGCAGCAGTTGCAGTTAAAAATCATAAATTGCGTTCCACTGAAGAAAAAAAGTCACCTACATCTTGGATGCACTGGGGGTAAGCTGATAAACATCAAATTTTCATTTTTGGGTGAACTATCCCTTTAAACGATACCAGACGAGGAATAAGGGTCTTATCTAGCAAAACAATTGGTCGTTTTCTAAAAAAATACAACTGTATATGCTTTATAAACACAAATTATCATCTTGCACGTGCTTCCACTTTCCGTATTCTCCAAAACGCTTACACTGTATGTCCTGGCTATGCCTTCCCTATTCTACTTACGGAACGAACGCAGCGGCAATTTAGTTTTTTTCCGTAAGTAGAATAGGGAAGGCGTAACACATATAGCGTAAGCGTTTCAGAGAACATGGAAAAAGGAAGCACGTACAAGCCGTTAATTTGTGTTTATAAAGCATATACAGTTGTATTTTTCTCGAAAATGACCGATCGTTTCTCGAGATAAGACCCTTATTCCTCGTCTGGTATCATTTAAAGCCTTTTGAAGCTGCATTGAAACTGTAATTTTGACCTTCAACCATTTGATGTTCATTGAAGTCCACTATAAGGAGAATAATCCTGGAATGTTTTCATCAAAAACCTTCATTTCTTTTCGACTGATGAAAGAAAGACATGAACATCTTGGATGACATGGGGGTAATGCATTGTAATGACATGACATGAGTAAATTATCAGGAAAATTTTATTTAAAAGTGAACTTAATTCTTTAATCCAGTAGGAATCTGCGCTATCAGGAGTTTCGCGTTAGAGCGAAAATGTTCACGCAGATTTCACTCATCATGTTCAAGTTGGTCATGCAAATTCACTGCGCTGACCAACAGAAAGTTTGGTTTAAAAGTGACGCTGTTTGAGCAGTTCTTCAAACATAGTATTTACTTTACCTTATGCGCCAGAGAAACATGCGCGTTGCACATCTTTAGAATTGTGTCTTTGAACTTCTGTTTTTGCAGTAGCCCCGTATATTTCTATGGCAGTGCTGTCAAAGAATAAGTAGCTGGTGAAATGTATTTAACTACATATTATCGAGTAAACAAAAGTTATCATGAGCATTATAATGTTTAAAGCAGATGTCTGAACATATGTCAGTAGACCGGGAAGATTTTAAAACGAACACTTCATTTGTGAGATCGCAGTGGAAATACAATCCGGAATTCAAAAGACAACAAGAGCAGCGCTGAAAAGTGTCGGGGCCATAAGGTCTATAGAAATAGAAATCCACACATTCGCATGAAGATTTTCATATAGTTCAACCAAGTCGTGAATTTGCTGCGTTGACCAACAGAATAGCTGTTTTGAAAGTAGGCTAACTTCTGTTTGAACTATTTTTGTAGAAATTTCGCTAATGTAACCGCACCTTTACAGTAACATAGGAGTGGTCCTTATGGGTTTAGTTCCTGTATAACTTCACCAGTGTCATTTTCAAACAAATCCTCGAGAGCTGCTCCATAACTGCACGGCCTTCGAGTTGAATGGATTCTTACAGCCGGAGCGTTGCAGTCAGTCTTTGGAGATTGGTACTGACTTCATTTATGCATTTGGCTGACTCCTCCATCCAGGGTGATGTTCTTACCAGAGCCCCAACTCCATCTCTGGAGGCAGCAGCAGGTGTGTGATGACTCCCTGTATGGGCTCTGGCCATCGATCACCATATAACACAAGCTCTGCTGCACTATTACAATACCAGCGGCTTCAATTACTGCATACAGCCAGAGTTACGTCCCTTATTACATGTTGTATGACCCCAAAAAGGTCTGTGTTTTAGTGCTCCATGCTGTCAGAGCAATGTAGAGCTCAAGTGGGGCGTACAGGTGGAGATCCGATTTACCTTTGGGACCCGTGCTTTCTGTACTGACTCGAACGGGCTGGACTTGGTATGTGCATGCTGTCATAATGCTGTTAGTTAATCATCAGCACAGGAATTTATAAAGAATGTAGACTGAAAAATAATAATGCAATAAGAAATAACACTGTGTTATTATCATTGCCATCTAGTGGTTAGTTTAATTATCAGTAGTTTTTTTCTTGCTTCAAGGCATAGTTGAAGGGATAGTTCACCCAAAAATTAAAATTATCCCATGATTTTATCCTCAAGCCATCCTAGGTATATATGACTATCTTCTTTCAGACAAACACAATCGGAGATATATACGGCTCCTGGGGGTTAATAAAGGCCTTCTGAAGCGAAGCGATGGGTTTTTGTAAGAAAAATATCCATATTTAAAAGTTTATAAAGTAAAATAACTAACTTCCGGCAGACGGCCGTACGCATCGATTTGCTGCCGAAGACTGAACTCTGAGCAGACCCATGTCGTAATGACGTGGAAGCGCAGAGGATAGAGCAAAACAAAACACCGGTCATGAGTTAGAAGTCTAAAACGAGAAATTTTAAAGAGAAATGTCAGAGGATTTCGATATAAAAGAAGAGGAGCTTGAGTTTGTTGAACAGCCCTATTTGTTTGAACCGAAAGAGGCGCCTAAGCTTACGATACTCTTACATCCTCCGTCATACATCACATCAGGGGTTACTCATTTGGTGCAAGTCGAATTGTGCAGTAAACATACGGTCGTCTGGCAGAAGCTTGTTATATTAGATTGTAGACAGGCGCCCATTCACTACCATTCTAAATCTTTGGAGAGCAAGGATATTTTTAAATATATCTCAGATTGTGTTCGTCTGAAAGAAGATAGTCATATACACCTAGGATGGTTTGAGAGAAAATTATTATTATTATTATTATTTTTCAACTATCCCTTTAAACTAAATGAAAATTCATTTGTCATTATTTACTCACCCTTTTGTTCCAAAAGTTGTATGCTTTTGGTGTTTCTGGGACTGTTTTAACATGGTTTAGATCTTACCTTTCTGAACATCAATAGTTTGTATGTATGAGTGGATTCCGGTCTGTGACCGGTTTTTTATGTTCGGGTGTTCCTCAAGGTTCAATCTTAGGCTCCTTACTTTTTAGCATTTACATATTTCCACTTGGATAGCTTTTTAGATCACTTAATTATCACTTTTATGCTGACGATACTCAGATTTACATTCACTCTAAGCCTATAGTCAAAATCTGGACCTTAGTTTTTTAGCACATTGGATTTCTGAGATAAAAACATGGATGTCCGAAAACTTTTTGTGTCTCAATAGTGATAAGACAGAGGTCTTGCTTGTTGGCATCTCGCATCAGCTTTGTGAAGCTGGTTCTGGTTTAAACGTAGATGGCTCTGTTTTGGAATCAAAAACCAAATTAAAAAATTTAGGATTAATATTTGATTCAAGTTTGTCTTTTGACTCTCATGTTCAGTACACTGTAAAGAACTTCTTTTTTTCATCTTAGAAATATTGCTAGGCTCCGCTCTATGTTATCACTCTCGGTGACTGAAAGGCTTATTAATACTTTTGTGTTTTCCCGCATTGACTATTGCAACGCACTGCTGGCTGGGGTTCCTAAATGCACACTTAACAAACTACAATGTGTGCAAAATTCAGCTGCTCGGATCCTGACCGGAGTCAGGAGAAATGAGCATATTACACCAATTCCTTGCACTGGCTTCCGGTCAGGTTCTGAGTTGATTTTAAAGTCCTCATGCTTACATGTAAGGCACTGCATGGTGGGGCCCCCCAGTATCTGTCTGCACTTTTAACCTTATACACACCCAAGCGTCACTTACGCTCCTCACAAGCTGGTCTTTTGGCAGTCCCACAGACACGGTTGCATTCTGTAGGGGATAGGGCCTTCTCATCCTACGCTCCTAGGCTTTGGAATGCACTCCCTCCTCACATCAGAGATGCACAGAATTTAAGTATTTTTTTTTTTTAGGGTAGCTTTTCTTGATTGTCTTGATTTTTATCTTTCATATGCATATGCATAACTTGTTTTACTTTGTGTGTGTTGTATTCTCATTTGCTTGTTTTATGTAAAGTGCCTTGAGAAGCTACTTTAAAGGCGCTATATAAAAATAAAGTTATTATTATTATTATTTTATTTTTGTAAGGTCTATAAAAGTATTTTTTGTTTATTACAGAATCTTTGTAACCATGGTTGTCAATTAAAATAAAATAAAATGCAATTATTAAAAGTATTATAAAAGTAGTCCATGAGTATATTCCACATGTACACTATAGAAATTTGATGCACCTCTTTTCCAAATAAAAACAGTTTGTGACCATGGCTGTAAAATAAAATAGTAGTTCATGTAAAAGTAGTTGATGCACACTACCTTCTAAAAAAAAAAAAAAAAGAATTTGGCACCAATGAAAACATATTTTAATCTGGTCATGCACAAGAGGTAAAATCTGAGCTTTGTACATTGCACAAAAAAAACTGTATGGACTACTTATTTGATGTGGTCACTATAAATTGTTGTTGTTGTAAAGTTTTCACAAATTTCTTTTGGTTCATTAAAAAAAAAAGACCATGTGTGTTTGGAACCTCATGAGGGTGCGTAAATAATGACAGATTTATTATTTTTATTTTGAGTGAACTATTGTATACCATTAAAGGTGCTGGGGGAAAAGGCTGCCAATGTTTCAGAATATTGCAAAATATTTAATGGATACAGCCTAGAGCTTGCAAAGTCCTCCGTTACAGATTGTGAAACATTTGTGTTAAAACTCTGCATGTTGCTCATCTGTCTCTTGTGTTTACAGGATAAGTGCTATAATTCAGCAATGAAATAAAACAGGAAAAAAAAAACAATGAAGCCCAATAAACACTTCACGATGCACGATGTTTCTTTTTTTGCAGAGGGGATCATTTATTGTCTGGCCATTCAACCTAAGCTGATCATCACACTTGTGTCCAAAAAGGTGAGGTCTGGAGTCCTCTGGACAAGTGTGTTTATTGTGCATTTAACTTCTCTAAACATCATAAGACAGGACTTCTTCTGAAAGCAGGCTTGCAATAGGACAAATATCAACCATCAAATATTATCGTATTCAAGGAAATGAGGGAATATACAAAGCAATTGTCACGTAAAGCCTCTCTAATCAAAATAACAAACGTCTAAACAAAGAATAAAATACTGAAGGCAGTTGAAACCACAGCTCTCAAACATTGCCATGTCTTCACAAATTGGAAATGTCTTTTATATAACAAACACTATTGATTGAATTATTTGCATAGACACCCTGGAAATCGTTTGGGACACCATTAAACATGAGTTAAACAGTCAGGGTCTGTTTATACAATAGCAGAGAGGGAATGTTCATTCACACACAGTTATTTAGATGATACTACAACGCTTTTGAGTAATTGATCTCCAAGTGCATGTGTACCACAGTCAAGCTGCAGATCTGAGATAGCTGTGAAACACATTTTAAATGATCCACCTGCTTTGCTCATTACCGCAGGCCCCCTCAAGGCCTAGACACACACACACACACATATACAGAGATAGTGACTCAGATTTGCTAAGTGGGGAGATATGCATTTTTCCTTAAAATACATTTTGGGAATGTCAAGGTTTCATTGCCACAGGGACATATGAGCCATTTTAAGAATACCTTCAGGATTTTCAGCCTTTCTCACTCAATCAAAATCACAGCATGCTTTATATCTGGAGTGCTTTTTTAAAAAAAAAAAAAAAAAAAAAAAAAAAAAAAGGAAAAGTCTTCAATCTGTTTATATCATTTCAGAACTAATTAGAATGTTTTATTATTGTCTATCTGTGTGGATAGACAATAATAAATTGTTTTATTCACCAAATAAAGATTTTTGCCCAAAACAAATATATATAGAGAAAATGATTATTTTACAGGAAATAGGAAACAGTATCAACAGCCACTCGCTATTGCACCTGAGTGTTTTGACAACTTTATCCATCTTTTACTTGCGGGTTGTGATTCAGCTGCTGTCAGATCCAATATAGTTAGCTGCTTCATCTTTCAACAAAAGCTTCTTTGTGAACTCTCCATTACACTATGCCTCGTTAACAAAACAAAATGCTCCGAACCAACATACAATCCTCCGACGCGATCCGGGACCCCGATGAAATAAACAATCCACTTGTTTCCGACACTGGGATCCTTCTGAAAACGTTCTTTCATTCATCCATTTGTCCTGTTGTTGACGGACTCAAGTGTGTGGAGCATGTCAGAAACTGTATACTGTATCCAGTGTAGACAGCATCAGTGATTATAATGGATTCTATTTACTTTTGACACAACGATCACATCCAGTGTTGGCAAATGTCAGCCGTTAAGTGACTGAATACCAGTGGGCGGCGCCTATGGTGTGATGATGTATAACTATTCGTCAATGTCTTGCTCTAGAGGCAGGCGTATGCAAATATATTTGCCCATGTGATGCAACAGACTCCGCAAAATCCAAACGAGCCATTTTTGGAGCTTGATTAAATAATTGCTTTGTTTGAAACTTGCAAGAATTTTTATTGGAACAAATAGCTCTTTTATATCAAAAGATCAAGGCAAACTTGATTTCTCATGTCATGACCCCTTCAACAAAAGAAAGGTGAATACTTAGGACCATGTGTCAACAATTCTGCTGCATAGAAGAGCTGCATTTTTTTATGCCCTTCCCTCACTAACTTTCCTCCATTTCATTCACTTGGATGTACATTTGATTACATTGCAGCAGTGCCCACTACTGGTGGAACCCTTGCAATGTGTTTAAATGGAATGCCCTAAGCACTTGATCACTGGTGGGTCACAGTTTATGTAGCATTTTGGTCTATGGAGCTGCCTGAAGTGTGTAGAAATCGAGGTGTCGAGGGTCTGTCCAAATAAACTTCCCCTGTCCACTTGACGAAGGTGAATGCACTTCAAAATGGTGGCGGGATTCCACCAAAGGGGAAGTGTTTGGGGAAGTTTACAAGTCTAAAAGTGGAGTTAAAGGTGCAGTGTGTAAATTTTAGCGGCATCTAGTGTTGAGGTTGTGAATTGCAATATAGAGAAGCTACGGTGGCCAACACAGGACATAGGTGTCGTCTGAGACAGCAGAGAGTAGCCAGTCAAGCAAACGCGCTCTGTAGAGCAGTTTGTCCGTTTAGGGCTACTGTAGAAACATGTCGGCGCGAAATGGCAACTTAAAGGTGCTAAAGAGGATGTTTTGTTTTATACATTTTTGCAACATTACTTGAAACTGTCTTTACTAACTGATAAAAGACTATTGATTAGGTGCACTGAAAGGAATAATATTAATATACATCATCTGTGCACGAGGTAGGGCCTTAAAAACATCAGCCACAAACATTGGCCCTCTGGCTTGTCAATCACTGCCGTGACGTTCCTTGTGAGAGACGTGCGCGGCTGCGCGCTCCAGTAACTTTCCACACTCCACAGGTGCCGCATGCAATGTTTTTGTCAGGAGACAGGAGTAACAACTGCAGATTATGAGTTACCTGCGGTGAGTCCGACATAATGAATCCACTAACACGACACAGCGAATTCCGGTGGTGAACACTCGTGTTCCAATACTCCTGCACGAGTTTTGATCTGTGCATGATACTGATAACGTGTAAATGAAAGGACACAGACACAGACGGATTATTTCCCTAATAACCAATGCAATCTACCAAGAGCAGCGCAAATTAGTGTCTGGTTTAAGACATGCTTTTTGGGGGGCGTTAAATAACGTTAAATACCAGTAAATTGACTAGGGAAACCTCAGTAAATCACCTTGAATGATTCATTTAAATACTCTCCTCCCATAAACTTTGCATCTGAAAGGAAAACTCCTACAGATGCATATGCAATAAGTTCAGCTGCAAAAAATATCCTTGTCCACATCTTTTCAGCACAATTTTTCACTGCGTGTCTTTAGTAAATCCTGACAGTAGATTTTCTAACACCAAAAGAGGGTTTGCACTGGCGCAATCCTTTTATTAATTTACAAACTGTGCTTTAAAATCGATCACTCAACCTAGAAAAGACACCCATTCACCAGCGTAGATTTTTGTGCTTTCTAACGCTACTTTAAATTGACAGTTTACTGTAAATGTACTTATTGCGTTTACATCAATCATGACTCAGACTGTCCTCTAGGCCAGTTCAGGCCAATCAGTAGGGCAAACAGGCCATGTTTGCCCAAGTTCAGAGCACTTAGACGGGCCACCTGTGCCCACACGGCCCTGTGAACCTGAAACTAACCTTAGCACCAACATCACAATTGCACCTCTCATTACCCTGCAGTGTTTGTGCAAGAGCTTGTGTGGGGGGCAGGAGTTGCACCAGCACTGACTACAATTCTCAGTCGCTACAAGACTTTTTATCCACTGCAACTGTGAAGTCATGACAATGGTTTTGAACATGGCATAAATTTCAATGTGCGTATAAACTATTATATGCTTCAAAGACCGCATGTCCTTTTTGATGACTAAGAAACGTCTTCTGTTCAAACAAACTGCGATACAGATCAATTCCTGAAATGGATCAAAGATGTCGCTAAAACATTTTTGTGATTGATACACAGTGCTGTTTACTTTAGAAATCTGCATTTTGTTATGAAAAACATATGACATTTACACGCATCTCACTGCATTCAAAAGATTCTTTGTGAATGTTTAGTATGACATCTAAAAACATAACAGCGCTTGCCTGTCAGGGTCCAGGCAGTTGCATATAATGGACATCCATTTGCTTTTCCTCAGCTGAAATCAAAGCAAGCAGCAGCAGAGCTCTTGGGCACCAGACACCTCGGACCAAGGCCATTCAACAGCACAGGACCTGTCCTGAAAGCAGGAGGAGAGGGTTAAACAATCTGCATCATATTAAACAAACCTAAATGCTTCAAGCTGCTACAAACTCCCTAATGAAACATTTATGAAGGACCTCTAATGCAATTTTAGAAACACCTTGTAACCCGGACTGCTAGAAAACACAGTCGTATGGATGAATGAGAGGCCAAACTGCCTTAGAATGCGAGTTAAAACTGCAGGGGTGCAATGCTTATTCCACTATAGGAAAGCATTTGCATTTTACAAGGACAGTTTAAACCTTATGGTGGGGATCATGTTGTGAATATCTTACAATATTAATTCTACTTTTACCATTTATTTATAGTGCCACCTCTGAAACAGTGGGGTTTAAAGTGCTTTATACTAAGTGAACAATAAAATAAAGCACAAATAAATATACAGTGACCCCAAAAATTATTATTAATTTACTTAAAGTCATGTTTAAAAATGTGGCTCAGTTATTACTGGTGATTGATTATTAATAATGGTTCATATTATCACTATTTGCTGCTTAATATTTTTGTGGAAACTGTTATTTAGTATTTTATAGTATTGTAAATGTCTTTGCTGTCACCCCAAACCTTTGAACGGTAGTGAATCACAGTTTCCATAAAAATATTACGCAGCAAAAAAGGGTTTCCAACATTGATAATAATAAAAAATCAGCAAGCAAATCAGCATATTAGAATGATTTCTGAAGGATCATGTGACTCTGAAGACTGGCGTAATGATGCTGAAAATTCATCTTTGCATCACTGGATTAAATTACATTTTAAAACATATTAAAATAGGAAAATGTACTTTTAAATTGTAATAATATTTTGCTGTTTTTACTGTATTTCCATTTCCAAATGCAGCCTTGGCGAGCAAGAGACTTCAAAAAAAAAAACTTTAAATCATTAAAAAAATCTTAAAGTCCCACATAGTCAATTATTATATCCCTTAAAACTCATCTTTGATCACCAAAATTACATATTTAAATGGCTTATCCTTAAATGCAACTCCTTGCCTCATTTAGTATACGCGATTCTATGAATATGCAAATTAGCCCCACCTCCACTCGCTCACATCAGTTCAGAGATCCACTCGTTGAAGATCGCACGTTGACGTGATTGGTTACAAGGTAGTTTGTGATGCAAGAAACACCAGTGATTTAAAACCGTGTTTTTGAGACTGTTCACTGCAGTTTTAAGGAGAAAATACTCAGCAATGGTGTTTCCTTATGAATTTGTACATGGTTTGTCTTAAAGCATATTAAAACACCACATAGACATGCAAACACCATTAAAAACTTGATTTTCACCACAGGGAGCTTTAATTACATTATTCCAAACTTTTGATCGGTAGTGTAAATATGCAAATACATATTTTTTACTTTAAGAATATTAAAATGCAATAACCTATCTTAAAGGGTTAGTTCACCCAAAAATGACATTTCTGTCATTGATTAAAAAGGTGCGCAAAAAGTATTCTCGTCGCTTCATAACATTAAGGTTGAACCACTGTAGTCACGTGGACTATTTTAAAGATGTCTTTACTACTTTTCTGGACCTAGAATATGGTAATTACGTTGCTTTCATTTTTGGGTGAACGAACCCTTTAAGGATGCCTGCATGAAGTTCATGACTCTGCAAGTACAAACGAAGAGATTATCCATGCAAACATCAATGTTTGTAGGAACATGTTTGCATTGTTGGTTCACCAAGGCATGCCATCTTCACACCACATCCACAGAGTGAGGAAGCAAGGCATCTGTTGATCCTCAGCTACTTGCTGAAAAGATAAAGGGAATCATCATAGAAAAAGCTCATTTTGGAGGTTACATTTTATACAAGTGTTGTGTCATTTCCAGTAGCAGCAGCAGACATATTAAGACTGACTGCACTTTCAGTAAAAGACGTTGCACTGATATCAATGAAAAACAGCTGTGTGTGTTTTATCTTGGCATTGCACACATTTCGAACGCATTGACTGGCCAAGACGGATATATATGCATTGATATATGTGTTCCCTTACAGAATGCAGTCGCAGATTGGGTTCATCTGTGCTGGTTTTGTAAGGCTGAACTTTATCACCTTTATCAGGACTGTAAGATTCTAAGATTCTTGTATTACAAATCTCTTCCAAGAACATCTCTAACCAATTAATGTTACGCATGTCACACCCGGTGGAGTTTCTATTATTCACTCACTAAAAGACGCAAGACCACCAGATTGTCTTCCGTATGGCTTTTCTATTTGTTTCTGAATCTAAAATCAGCCTGCAGACATCTGCAGGTTGATGTGACAGGCTGCTTCAGAAAGGATTTCAGCTTATTAAAGAGTTCCAGGCCATGTGGAGTTGATTTGGAAGTGTCAAAGAGACATAAACACGTCATCTTAGCAGAGTGAAATATGGCACGGCATATCTTTGATCTGATGTGGGTCATCTCCAGAACCTGCCGGCTGGGTCAGATGGTACCAGATCTGCTCCTGCTGGGGCCTTTGTCGAAATCTATATGGTATTATGGAGTATATATACCTGTAAGTCACGAGAGCTTGTGATCCGGAGAGGCTGCGCTGTGCCGCTGGGCCATATGGAGTCTATCTGAAGCAGCGGTGTTGATGGAGCGGGTCAGGCTAGAGGGAAACAGGCTTCAAAGTTGGGCACATGTCAATGTCTCTCTTATCCTTTCACTATGAATTACAGGACAGAAGATTTTCATTCTTCCCAATCGCCTGATCCTTCATGTTGCTGGAAAATCCAAAAAGTGTTTATCAAAGGCAGGTACTTCAAGGAATAGTTCACCCAAAAATAAAAAATGTGGTCATATTTATTCACCTTCATGTCGTTCCAAACCTGTGTGAAACACAAAAGGTGAATTTTTGGCTCTTTTGAATATGCCATTTCAGAGGGGAAATTACACTGTTTAAAATATATCTTCATGATTTATTATCACAACATTTTTCTTTTGTCAAATCAGCTTAGATAATTAATGAGGTTCAGAGAACTTTTTTTTTTTTTGCATTTCTATTGATTAAACCAATCGCCGTTGTTGTATTAACTCAAATTTTTAATTTCAATGAACTCAAAATTTTAACTTCAACCAGGTAACTTACTTTTTTAAGTTAAACCAACAAAGTGTATAGGTAAGGACTAGTCTGGTAATTTCACCTAGATATCATTTTATGGTACTTTTATGTATTTTTTAGAGCTTGATGGCCCTTGTTCTCATTTAGAAAGAGCAGACAGATAATCTTCAAAAACTCATCTTTTGTGTTATACGGAAGAATAAAAGACATACGGTTTTGGCCATAATGGTAAGTAAATTATGAATTTTCATTTTTGGATTATATATTCTTTTAATCAAATTCAGTCTGTTAGCGTAGAACAGAGGAGATGAAGCAGAACATTCCATGTGATTTAAGATTCAATCTACATTAGGATGTTTTTGAGTTTTTATAATTGTGGCGGTTTTTACATTGTTCATTATGTCTAAGTGCATAAAAGCCGGTTGACTCGTTCAACAATTTTCTAGTTTCTTTATATTAGAGATGCTGTAGCATGTAAAACTATAATTGCTTCAAGCTCTTTGATTAAGAAGCTTTCATGTTGCATTATCTTGAAGCTCTAAAACCATAAACATCCCTCACTGAAAACCCTTTCTGAACGTCCATGTTTTAACCAGAATGGACATGGAGATCATCTGAGCATCCTCAAGGCTATTCTTCCTGGCTTCATCCCAAGTGTCAGTCATCCGCTCACATGTGGATTACATACATAAATCAAAGGGAAACAAATCTTCTTTCTGAAATAAGGCATAATTTACAATTGAAAACCTTACAAATGTGACCAAAACTGCTGCCTTATACAAAACATCCCAAAGCCTCTTTTGAACACTGGACACTGGTAAAAGAAATCTGACATACATTATTATTGTCTTATTCAAAGAGACAGTCCAGGCCCGTGTAAGAGAAAAAGCCTGTGAGGCTTTGCCAAAAGTTCTTCACAACAGGCTGACTCCTACATGTGTTTAGGGTATTGTGAAACCTTGGACTTATTCTGGAAAACAATAGGGAAAGGTCTTTCATCTGACTTGAAAGAATGGCGTGAAGGAAAGTCTGCAAAGATATTAATCTACTGTGTGCCATATCTGAAAGAGGTGAGAGACTTTTCGTGGCATTTTAATAACCATGAAAAAAAAAATATGACCTTAAACATTAACGGGGGATGTTCGGCTTAAGGTGAATATAAATAATGCACAGCTTTCAAAAATCTATAGCAGCAATTGCTAATTACGAATTTAAAAGAAAAATCGGTAGCACTTCCGTATGGGGAACAATTATAACTTTTAACTAGTTGCTTATTAGCTCACATATTGTCTGTATATTAGTACTTATTAAGCACAATGCCTTATTCTGCATGACAATTCTCAACATTATATATATATATATATATATATATATATATATATATATATATATATATATATATATATATATTAGAAATTTCCTCTTTGCATCAAAAATTACTATCTGTGTGTATATATATATATATATATATATATATATATATATATATATATATATATATATATATATATATATATATATATATATATATAGTAATTTTTGATGTTATTTACATCCCAAATGAAAAGAGGCATAATTTAAGAATTATGGTGTAATAGGTTTTCACATTTTTGATGTGTAAAAAGTTGTTTTGCAGTTTGAATTTTGCTGTAAAGCATATAAAAGCCTGTAAATGTTCAGGTTTTTTGTTGGCAACACCACACCTATTAAAAAATATTCACAGAAGTAAAAAGTGTGACAACTAGCCCCCATATCCCTTATAAAATAATAAAAAAATGCATCAAATAAATAAATAAATAAAACTGACAACAATTAGATAAAGAAATATTAAAAATAAACATTTTAAATACAATTTAAACAAATGTGTAATACAAGAAATTCTGGAGATTTCTTTTCCCCCAAAGTATAAGGGAATTCATACATTTTTGTTTACAAATAAAAAAACAATTTGAATTTCAACAATATTTTACCATATTACACACTGCTTACACTGTCATATTTAAAATGTGAGAATTATTTTTACTATATAAACCATATTTATAAGTTACAGCATAAACTATTTCACACTTATAATTTCATACACTCAAAAAAAAAACAAGCCTTTTTTTAAGATTTACGCAATTTAATTAATAGTAAAATTCCATCAAATTGAATTAAATAATCCTTACGTATTTCAAATGAATGATTTACTAAGGATTGCTCAGTTATTACATTAAAATACGTAGATACGTTACTATTGATTAAATTGTAAAATGTTTCATTTCATAATACCATTTATTTTTACCATAATACTTGGACTTGACCCGTATATAGTACTGAACCACTTTACATTCCTTTTCCAAATGCCATTTTTATAGTGTGAGACTGAAATATTGTGTAAAACTGAGAGCATCGAATTAAAAGTGGGGTATAATTTGAGTGGAGAGGTGCAGTGTAACTTAAGACTGGTCCTCCTTGTTTATTAGTCCACCAATCAGAGAGCAGCGCTTCCTCCCCCTCCATTCACACTAGTATTTAGCATCAGAGACTAGGATAAAGTTTCCCAAAAATTAGGAAAAAACTTCCTGCGGGAGGAAAACTCTGCCAAACTCTACTTTTGGAAGTAGAGGCGCAGTCTCGGGACTTCAGGAGGACAGACAAATCCCCGAAAAACGCACGGATATAACGGTCAAACCACGGATTCAAAGGTGGAGAGCGCGTTTTCTCCTCGACCTTCACATTTCTTTAAAAAAGAAATGGAAGAGAGTTCAAGCTCTCCCGTCTCCCCAGTGGACAGCCTGGTGACCAGCGAGGAGGAGTTGGACAGACAACAGAAAAGGTTCGGGAGGAAGAGGAGACACAGTAAAAAGTCGAGCGAGGACAGCAGCAGCCCGAGCTCCGTGAACAAACGGAGCAAAAAGCCGAGCCCGAGCAGCACTCAGTCGTTCGAGGAGCTGCAGAACCAGCGCGTTCTGGCGAACGTCAGGGAGAGGCAACGGACTCAGTCGCTGAACGAAGCGTTCGCGTCTTTGCGCAAAATCATCCCCACGCTCCCCTCGGATAAACTCAGCAAGATACAGACGCTCAAGCTCGCCTCCAGGTACATTGATTTCCTCTGTCAAGTGCTGCAGAGCGACGAGATGGACAACAAGATGTCGAGCTGCAGCTACGTCGCGCACGAGAGACTCAGTTACGCCTTTTCGGTGTGGAGGATGGAGGGCGCGTGGTCGATGTCTGCGTCCCACTAGCAGCGAGACACGTCCATACCATGCCAAACGGGTGGGTAGAGAGATATGCCAGATCAACTCAAGACGTTGTTACTATGTTTTCGAGCTAACTCTTTCATAAATGGATGTGTTACGGCAGTAACCTGCTTTTAGAGAAACTCCAGCTGTTCTGGACCACTGACACTGACAGTTCAGTGCAGGAATGCAACACTATATCTTCTTGACACCCCCCAAAATTGTCATTTAGATTTGTTTGGATAGATCATGTATTATAATTCGTTAAAACGTTATTTTATGTATATTTTAGACATGCAATAATTCAGAATTTTCATCGTATTGTTGTTACAGATATGTGGATGTGCATCACGTGCTACAGCCAAGCACACACACACACAAAAAAACTTTTTGATTATTTTACATTTTTTTTAAAATATACAAATATACGTAGGCTATTGCAAATGGTTTTTTTTTTTTTTTTTTTTTTTTTTAAATAATGTTAGAGTAAGCCCTATTTATTTAATTTTATCATTGTTATAAAATGTCTACATTAGATGATAGATATTAATATAAATGTTCAAAATGCTATCACGAGGATACTCAAATTATTATTACTATTATTATTATTATTATGGCCACACCCCCAAAAATCTGGTGTCATAGAAAAGGCCAGAAAGTTCTCTTTAAGAAACATCAGGACATAAATCAATGGCGTATGATCTCAGAGATTATAACAGAAATGTTCACTATACAGTGGACAAAATGATTGATCTCATTTTGACTAAATTAATATGGCAACACATATATGTGTTAGAATTATTATATTATATTATACTATAAAGACAAACATACAATCGTAAAACCCCCGAAATACACCACAGAAGCGCGCGCATTTACAGTAAGAAAATGAACGTGCAGCACAAAAACAATAAGAATCGGCTGAATACACATTCCTCGACTGCCAAAGCCAAATATATCGTGTAAAATCAAAATAGAGACATCAAAAACAGCATGTCGACAACTATAGTACGAAAAGCTGTGGTATGCAGCCTATATTTGCCAGAACTAACAAGGAAAATAAACGCCGAATTTGAGTTTTCCTCAGTTCAAAGCCTTTACGACTATTGCCCAGTAAACAAACATTCTCATTATATCGTCGATCTCATGAAACGAATAACGACCCAACCGTGAGAAGGAACATTCAGTGTAATATTTTCCCTCTCGTGAATAAAACTAAAATTTCAGGAGCGATTTAAACTAGTTATGAAGTTTCACCGCACAATCGTAAACGTTAAGCTTCAAAAAAAAGAGTGATAGAATTATGGCTCTGATTGAGGTGAAACGGTTAACGTTTCTATACGACAGAAAATAGGAAGAAAAACGTTCAGCAAAGAACCCTCTTGTTATTTATGTTTTCTTTTTGGCTGTATATGGTTTTTGGGGAGATTAAGAAAGTTCTTGATTAGGCTATCAACACCTACACTTGATTAGGCTATCAGAACCTGTTCTTCAGATCAGTGTTTTGCGTTCTTTAAAGCACCTGTGTGTGGAACTATAAGGATTCTGCTATATGGCATCAGGATGTGAAGTTCTTTTTGCTCCTAACAGGAACCTGTATTTTTGAAAGTGAAGGTGAGCTGCGACCAAAACCATGTTTATGCTTGTGAAATAACAGCACAAAAACCACTGGAACCAAAGACTGACATCTTTCAGGCTACATATGTGTTATGATATGATCACTTATTAACAAGATTAACTTTAAGAATTTTCATTTAAATGATTTAATTATTGTTTACGTTTTATTTAATAATAAGCTAAAATATGCATGGAGGTCTCTTTCCAGGATGACAAAATAAAGTGATGAAAAATAAATGAACCTGCACATCTATATAAATCATTATGGTCCTATTTTTAAATAACAGATTAGCTATTAAAATGATAAATTGAAATGATATCCTTTTGAATTAATGAGTTTAACTAGTTGGATAAATCTGCCGTTTTATGCGCTGGATTAGGCCTCCATCAACACACAGCTGTCATAAAAATGTTAAACTCTAAATACAATAATAATATTAGTTTAATATGTCTAATTGATTCTTATGAATTTATTTGAATAAAGTAATATGTGCTACTGAGCGAAGGAAGACAGGTGTACGGCTTCGAATTTCAAACCAAATGACCTCTTGAAACAGTTATTTTCCAGTGACGTAATTCCACCTGGGATCTGTGTAACATGTTTGAACCAAGCCTTTTCCTGTGTAAGCATGCGCTCCCACTCGGAATTAAAAAACGGGATCATTAATAGCTTCCCATTTTTCTTT
Source organism: Chanodichthys erythropterus (assembly GCF_024489055.1). Taxonomy (NCBI): domain Eukaryota; kingdom Metazoa; phylum Chordata; class Actinopteri; order Cypriniformes; family Xenocyprididae; genus Chanodichthys; species Chanodichthys erythropterus. The sequence goes on along the minus strand of NC_090234.1, from coordinate 18,701,248 downwards.
AAATCCAAGGCTGTGTTCAACCACAGATTGAGGTCTCCTGTTTGACATAGAGAAGCAGAATTTGAGTCTTAAAGTTGTTTTTCTTCCTTCCACAGACTGTTTACTTCCACTAATTTTGAAGACACCAAAGGATTTATTGATGAACCTCTAAACCTCAAAGACGTGGCCATTTGGTGGATACACCTACGGACTTGAGCATCCTCACGAAGGACACGACCAAAGGAACTTTTTATATACTTAGAGAAAAAGTAGATGACGTCTCCTGTGTCGTCAAATACATTTAATCTTTTTCACAAGTTATTCTTAAATGTCGCTGTGGTGATAGTACAGGAAGGCCATCTGTTATATATGGAAACTATATTTCGTGTTTGTCTCTAAACAGAAGAGTTTATATATATATATATGAACAAAAAAAAACTATTGTACATAGGCTACCTGTGAGTATTGTCAGCTTTTTTAAGGGACCAATGCAATTTAGAGCAATACTTTCTTGAAGTATGCTGCATGGATGAATGCATACATTTGATTTTTCCTATGCAACATTTTCGATTTCCATCCATTGTACATTTTGCTTATTTATTAAAACATATTTTTGAACATTTAGGGTGAACACATTGATTTGCAAATGTCCACATCATCACTGTAGGAAAAGAGCATTCAGATTTTCCCCTTCTCGTGTAACAAAAAGAAAAGTTATAAACAGTGCAGGTTCATTAGCTGAAAAGAAAGTCCAGCCAGTTTTACCCCTTAGCTTATAAAAAAGCCTGTCCGCTCTAATAAGAAGAAATCACTGAATCCAGACGGCTGGAGGCAAATTCTTTAACAACTGCAGATAACCACAGCATTTAAATACCGGACCCCTACCAGACCTTTTCATTTCTCCTTTAAATCTACACCAACGCTCGCAAAGCATTTAATTGTTTACATCTCATTTTCCCAGGCTTAGCTCGATAAAAATCTAAAAGAAACGGCTCCACTGTTGAGGCATTAATGTTTGATAAAAGTTCAGTTGTTCTGTAGGCCTGTTCAAGATCCAGCTCTACTTTTTAAAACATCTGATGGTGTTATAAATAACAAAATACTATAAGTCAGATAACTTTCCAGTATTCTTATAGCACTTAATAACTTAAAAAAAAAAATAGCTGTTTAGGTTACACTTTATTTTAAGTTGTCCGTGTTACAGTGCGATTACATTTAAGTTCTGAGTAATATTATTCGACAACATGTGCTTCGGTTTGGTTAAGTTGCATGTAATTATGTACAATTCATAGTTATTACTACAGTAATTACATGTAACATGTAACAGGGCACTAAAATAAAGTGTTACACTTTATTATTTTGATTGCATTTATCAGTTCATTTAATTTTATGACATTTTGGAGCTTTAAATAATGATGAAGATTGGCAAGAACCTTTATGTCAAATATATATGGGTCAAAGTTACATGGCACTGATGAGATTATATATATATATATATATATATATATATATATATATATATATATATATATATATATATATATATATATATATATATATATATATATATATATATAGGTTTCATACATTTTTGATAAGCAGTTATTCAAAAACAACAAATGAATTTATGACTCCAAAAAATGTGGTGGTGTTTTATGGTTTTCTTGTCACATGATTAAACAAATCACTTCCTTTATGCTGTTTATGCAACATTTACTTTGATTTCACAGACAAGAGTAGCTATTTTAAATTTCAGTGTTTTAAAACATAATTGCTTAACTGTTTATTTTTTTAAGGAAATAATAATAAAAGATTGTGCCTGCGGAGTACAATATGCCTACATCTTATTTTAATCTCAGGACAGTTACCATCACATAGGCGTTTTTATCTCCCACAAAAGAAAAAATAAATCAAAAACTGAAAATAGGCAAGAAAAGGCGTCAATACAGACAAAAACTAATTTGGCGAAACGCCACTGACCCAAAGAGATACACTTACGAGAAAACAGCTGCAGTTTAAAAATAAAAGCTCTTAAATATGTGGTGATGGGGAAACTGCGGTGAAGATTGAGAACCAGCCCGTTAGATACACACCTCTCTCTTTATTCTGTGCACCTGCGCAAATCTCTGCAACCGCAAAGGAAACGACCTGAACTGCGGCTGCCTTGAGGCTATTTGACGTCGAGGAGCGACTCACACTCGACGCACACCTTGCGCGTTTTTAAAAAAACATAAATTAACATGTAAATAACACTTTTAATAGCCCATTTAATGTGTTTAATACAAATGAATGCTAAAAATGAATAAATGTAGGCTAAATCAACAAAATTTGCGTTACATTTACAATCCTATGTAAAAACGCCCCTACTTCCCAGCTGTTCACAATTGGACGTAGACAAACTAATAATAATTAGTGTATATGGAAAGCAAGAACATTTACATTCTGTCAATAAAAAAAAAACAAAAAAAAAAAAAAAAAAAAAACACGCACGTCTGTCGGCCGATTTCGTCTCAACAAAATATCTTGTTTTTTTTACATACTAGTCATATAAATGTTCAAAATCTGAGATACACAATAAAAAGAAGAACAATCTTTTAAAGAGAAAAGTGTTGGGAAAAATGTTGAGGGAGAGTACGTCGACATTAGCGATGTCCGAATCGTGAAGGGCGCGTTCTTATGAATCGGATCTTTGAATGAACAGGTGAAATTTTGTTCACAAAATGAATTGTAGCCTACTTAAAGATTCGTTCGCCTATCTATTGAATCAGTTCTCAAGGACAGTTCTCGAATCGGAGCGAATCTTTTGAAATATGTCCAACTCTGAATGGGCCGAGAACGATGAGTGAACTAAGCCTGAGTGAATCGATGAGTTGACTCATAGGGCAAAAAAATGGTTCATACACATGTGCTGGTTTTTATCAATAGCATTTAATTAAATCCGGCGAATATTCAGTCGAGTGATGTAGCCTAAATTATTTTAAGTAACCTGTTGTTTAATGTAAAAAGCAAATTAATTGGGCCTACAGTAGGTTCAAAATCACTTTGTTTTTATGAGCTGAAGACTGGCATGAATGAAATCACAAAAAGCCTAAATAGGACACTCTTATTAATAAACTTTTCTCAGGAAAAATGAAATAAACAGCAACGTGTTCCTATAATGACGTCATGACGCAAAAGAATCACTGAGTCTTTTTTACTGATTCTGAAGAACTGATTCGCGGAAACGAGTCGAATTCCCATCATTAATAGACATTTTAAAAAGATGTGAGAGGCACATGGATTTAAAAATAAATAGAAAATAAAAAGGCTGTGTGTTCATTGTGTTGAGGGAGAGTGCGTATCCATCAGCAGCATGTTTGATAATGTCTCATTATTCCCGCCTTCCTTCTGAGCCAGAATGCCTCGGGCCACAGTTACGGAGTGGTGCGAGCCCCAGATGTTTCCCGTAAAATGAGACGGAAAAAGCAACAAAATTTTAATTCGCAGTAAAACGGATAAAGTAAAGGTTTACACTGCATTTGCCGCAGAAAGGATTTCATGTTCAAGCTAATGCCAAGGTTACATTACAGTGTGGGGGTGGGCCCTGGCAGGACGCACATTTCCTTCTGCTAAACCTAGAATCAGATTTGTAGGCTACCACCCGTGTGGCTCACTTTTACCTTCTGTGTTGATAGTAAACTGTAAGTTATAGAGGAAACATAAGCAACTAAACGACAGGTTAAAAAAAAAAAATGACAACAAATAACTTGATGAGCCGCGTTCAAATCTATTGTAAAATTCTAATAAACACAACACACCTGTGACCTCAAATTGATATTAATGCGCTGCACTGTAAACAGTTTACAGCAAGCCTAATTAATTATATTAGCATTCCCGGTTGAAGAATTCTTTATTTTTAGATTTAAAAAAAAAAAAAAATTAGTATTAATAAACTTAAAGGAAGGGTAGGAGATTTGTTACAGAAACATTTTTTTGTCATGCTTTTTAAAAGTCTCTGTTTACGTCCTGATAGCAATCACTAAGTTAAGTGGTCTAAAATGTATTTATATATATATATATATATATATACACATATACAGTATCGTATGTGGAAGGCATAGGACCATAAAATATACATTGCATTCGGTCCAGAGGCTATGATAGGACGTCCTACCTACCTGTCAGTGTATGTTCCATACCTCCGCACACCCTGCTCGCACAGACATCACACGTCATCAGCGAGATTCATGCTGTACAGACAGACATTAGTCGCGAGCACCAGCGGCTGCCTTTTACCTTTCCTCCTGAACCAAAACAATGAGCTTATGCTGCGTTCACTCCATAACTATATAACTGCAAGAGATGTGACATTATACTCAGAGCCGTTTATGACTCGAATTTACTTGTTCCGAAAACACTATCAACGCCGAAATGAATCTGCAGCAGTCAGGTGGTACAGGTCAGTGCTCTTTAACTATCACTGCAATGCTATGTGCTTTGAGACATGTAGTCTCTCGTGGCACTTTTATTAAAGTGCGTCCGACTGCGTCTCGAGGTACTACAAACCATGCCCCCTACCTCAAGTTACGCACCCTACAATGAAACAGCCATTCGGGACGACATCAGAGCCCTTCCCTCTGAAATCGCTGATATTGTCAGTACTGCTGTTCTTTTACTTCACTTTCCTCGCTTTTTTAAGCTTCACTATCGCCACCTAGTGATAAGGCATACAGATCGTATAACATAGATCACCAGATGCCGTAGTTATCCTGTTTGTTTTCATCAGTTTTTAAAGTATTTTAATTATGAAACTCTACAGTAAATTTTATTTTTATGGAAGGTTTAGGGTAAGGTCTAGGTGCGGGGGTTACGTTTTTAGCTATAATTACCATGAGTCTGTATTAATTTGATAGAATCATTTATTTTAATTTCATACTTAAGATCTGAAAGCAATATAAGCTTGTTTTACAAACATTTCATATATAAAACATTAAATAATTTACTTCAAAAGATTGTTTTAGTTAATGGCACCCACACTTGTTTCTTCGTGGGAGGTGTAACTTGTTGTAGTAGGCGTAATCCCCAGGGGTGTGGTTTGCAGTACTGCGGGACGCAGATAGACCCTTCTCCTTTTATTTGGTCCTTGGTGTTCGCGTTCATGTGTTTTGGAGGAGGCGTGGCTTTGTGGAGCGCTCTAAAGGGAAGGTGGGATCTTGCTTTCAAAGCTAGCTCGCTATTGCTAGCCTCTCTGAAAATGACCTCCCCTACCTTTAAAAGTATAGTTTACCCAAAAAAGAAAAATTCTGCCAATTTACTCACACTTATGGAATTCTAAAACTGTTTGACTTTCTGTGGATCATAAAAAAAGATATTTTTGAAAAGTGCTTCAGTGTCCATACAATAAAATTCAATAAGGTCCAGTGATGTTTAGACACCAATATTCTATAATTCCCCACGACTTTGAGTGGCTTATTGGTTTCATATTTAAGATTTCATAATAGTATGTGCAGCTTTACAAAAGTTAGCCATTCGTAGCTAGGATATAACAAATGACATTCTTGTGATGGAACTTAAACTCTCCGGATGACAATAAGCACAATTGAGATGAGTAACAATTTGATCCCATAACACTCATAAGAGGCTGATACTGGCCTTCTTGCCCTAAAACAGCTCCACGTGTACAATATCCGAACTCGCAGGACCGGATCTGTGCTCAAGGGTAGATGACGTGGCAATGCAGCACATGTTTGGCCTTAGATTGCATACAAACGTCTGCGCTGAATCACCGACCAGCAGATCAAATCAGGACATGCTTGAAGGACAGTGGATTCAGACAGTGTTACGGACATGCGTTCTGGGACTGGACATCTACAGCGCAGGTGTGTTCCTGCACAGGTGCAGTGCTGTATACTTACAGCGTTTCATCTGGGAACAACAGGTGGAGATGCTTACATTTAGTGTAAACAATCCAAAAAGCCAGGAAGGGATTATGGTGGACAAGAATAGTTCTGGAACGCTCTGGACCTTCAGTACATAGGAAAGAAAGTACTGGGAGGTAAGATCAGGACATGCAGGGGCCTGTTGAAATTTTCAATAGTACTAACTTACTAACAACTGAAATTTTCAAAGACCCTAAAGGATGATTCCAAATTAAATAATGATTAAAATTTTCAAAGACCTTAAAGGATTATTCCTAACTAACTGCTGAAAATTTCAAAGACCCTGATGATGGTTAGGATGATGATTAGAATGATGATTGTAGGCTGCACAGTTGCTCATTAGGTAGCACTGTCACCTGACACAAGGAGGTCCCTGGTTCGAGACCTGGCTGAGCCAGGAGAGCTCTCTGTGTCAAGTTTGCATGTTCTACCTGTGGCTGTGTGGGTTTCCCCCACAATCCAAAAACATGCAGCGTAGGTGTAAATGTGTATGAGTCCCAAGCCATGTAATGGGGAGGGTTGGGAAAAGACCTGGCAACCTACCTGGACCTCTCTCGCATATGGCGGGAGATGGCCCATAGAATCACTAAAAGTCGGATATGTCTGAAATGGTCAATGAATGAATGGATGATTCCTAATTAATTAACTACTGAATTTTTCAAAGACTCTAATGGATGTTTCCCAACAACTAAATAACTAACCAACTAACTAACTATACTAACTAAATTTTCAAAGACTCTAATTAATGATTATTCTACCTGTTGAAAATGTCAAAGACTCTAATGGATGTTTCCTAACAACTAAGTAACTAACTAACTAACTAACTAACTAACTAACTAACTAACTAACTAACTTAATTTTCAAGGACTTTAATGAATTATTCTAACTGCTGAAAATATCAAAGACATTAATGGATGTTTCCTAACAACTAAGTAATTAACTAACTAACTAACTAACTAACTAACTTTATTTTTAAGGACTCTAATGGATCATTCTAACTGCTGAAAATATCAAAGACCATAATGGATGTTTCCTAACAACTAAGTAAGTAAGTAAGTAAGTAAGTAATTAACTAACTAACTAACTAACTAACTAACTAACTAACTAACTAACTAACTAACTAACTTAATTTTCAAGGACTCTAATGGATTTTTCTAACTGCTGAAAATATCAAAGACCGTGATGGTTGTTTCCTAACAACTAACTAAGTAATTAACTAACTAACTAACTAACTAACTAACTAACTAACTAACTAACTAACTAACTTTATTTTCAAGGACTCCAATTAATTATTCTAACTGCTGAAAATATCAAAGACCATAATGGATGTTTCCTAACAACTAAGTAATTAACTTACTAACTAACTAACTAACTAACTAACTAACTAACTAACTAACTAACTAACTAACTAACTAACTAACTAACTAACTAACTAACTAACTAACTAACTAACTTTATTTTTAAGGACTCTAATGGATCATTCTAACTGCTGAAAATATCAAAGACCATAATGGATGTTTCCTAACAACTAAGTAAGTAAGTAATTAACTAACTAACTAACTTAATTTTCAAGGACTCTAATGGATTTTTCTAACTGCTGAAAATATCAAAGACCATAATGGATGTTTCCTAACAACTAAGTAATTAACTAACTAACTAACTAACTAACTAACTAACTAACTAACTAACTAACTAACTAACTAACTAACTAACTAACTAACTAACTAACTAACTTAATTTTCAAGGACTCTAATGGATTATTCTAACTGCTGAAAATATCAAAGACCGTAATGGATGTTTCCTAACAACTAAGTAAGTAAGTAAGTAACTAAACTTAATTTTTCAAGGACTCTAATGGATTATTCTAACTGCTGAAAATAACAAAGACCATAATGGATGCTTACTAAGTAACTAACTAACTTAATTTTCAAGGACTCTAATGGATTATTCTAACTGCTGAAAATGTCAAAGACCATAATGGAAGTCTTCTAACAACTAAATAATTAAGTAACTAATTAAGTAAGTAAGTAACTAAATCAACTAAAACAACTAAAACTAACTAACGTCTGCCAATCAACCAACCAGCTAAGTAGCTGTCTGTCTAACAAATGCCTAGCAACCACTCAGAATGCACTAGCAACTGCCTAGCAACACCTTAGCAACCATCCAAAGTACATATAGCCTAAATAATCTTCAAACATAAAGACACTGCACTAACTTTAAACTTTCAGAAAAGGGTTGTCAAGCCATTATTTAAAGTTCGAAAAACTTCTTTAGTTTTAATGCATTTTCTTTTCTGAATGTAATTTCTGAATTTCTTGAATGAATATGCCTGTAATTTCACAGTGAGATGACCTTGAGCTTTGGGAGAGAAAAAAAAAAAAAAAAAGCACTATACAAATTATGCTTATTATTATTATCATCCATTAACCGTGAGAAGGAACAGACGTTCAGTCTTCCACTGCCAGCAACACCACCTCTCCCCTCATCCTGGGAAGCACCAAAAACACTTCTCAGCCACAATCATTCCAAAATCACCCCCCTCCTTAAAATTCCTCCAGTCTTTCCACCGCTGGGGAGATTTCCGCTGCTCTCGGAGGCAGAATCAAACTGGACAGGAAAATGGCTTAAAACATTAAAGTGGCTGTAAAAGCTGGTGTGGAGTACACATGCAGACCAGACTATGGAAATTACCTATTAACTTGACTCAGTATTCATCAGCGTTTTTGCATAATTCTGTATTATGATTCACCAGCATCTCTATTCCGTCTCAGGCCTCTGCTCAAAGTGTTTGAGAGACGTATAAAATGGGCAGTTGTGAAACAAAAATTAATGATCTTATAAAGGACTTTCAAGAGCTAAAAGAGCAGAAATTCATGGATCAGGCTACTTGAAATAACGTTCAGTGGTTAAACTAAGGTGCGATCGCTCACACACCGTCTGCAGTAACCTGATCCCGTCTCGTCTGTGGGTTCATACTGCGGCACACTCGCACACCAGACCACTTTCCTCTTCATTAGAAGAAAGGTCACACTAGGCTACTGAGGTGAGGAGCTGTAATTCTCTCTATTTTACCAAACGAATTATTAAACAAACCAGTATTTTCCCTCACATTACACCGTGTCCTAACCAAGCACGGCACTAGTTTCCAGCAAGGAAATTGGTTATGTACACTGAAAGTGAATATGTTGTGCTACTCGAGACAGAACCTATTTGATCCCAGTCATGACTGGTAAGACTAAAACTCTTAACTCTTACTCAGATTGTTTCTTTATAGAGTGCATTAGTGTCCACTCCCTGTTTTTAGTGGTGTTGGTTCCAGAAATCTTTTTTAAATTCATGTTTTCCATAGGGATTTTTAAATATTCGTAAAGAGTTATAAGCCATGAAACAAACCAATCAGCTATGAGGTGAATCACAACACTACAAACATTGATTTGAATCAAAAAAGTTTTTGAAAATTGGACAAAAAGATAAAAGTACAAGACTTTAATGGGTTTATGTGAGGGAAAAAAGTACAATCCTATGAAGCATCACAAACAGAATAATCTAATTAAAAATGATGGAGAAATAGGCTATATTTTAAAGGTACAATTTGTGATATTTTTTTCTGCTAGAGGTCGCTAGAAGCCTATTCAAAACAAAGGCGCAGTTTGATGACGCCAAGTTTTAGAGCGGAAACTTTCCATCTTAACGGACGGTGCAAAAGAATAGGGATTGGAGTCTGGAAGAACTCATGTTCGTGGATGCGATTATTAACATTACTGTAGTATGAAGCAGAGCAGGACCGAGTGTTGCGGGAGCTGAACGAGGAGCTGGAGCGATTGATCAACACACGCCTCACGAGCAGCGGACTTTTATTATGACACAGTCGCCGGCGCCGCTTCCGCTTTTCCGGTCATGAGTTTACGGGAGCTGTCCTTGTCGACAGAACCAGCGGCAGATGGTAAACAGTAATTATGTTCCATAAATAAGTAACACAATCCACCATAAAACGTGCAAGAAGTAAATAAGGAACTGCTTGAAGCAAGCTAGTGGTTTACACTACTTCCGCATTTGTCCACGGCACTGTTGTCATGTGGTTTCTACGTCAGTAAAGGCGGTAACAAAGGTAACTGACGTCATTGACAGGCGACTGCACTGCCCCGTATCACTGTTTAGAATGGGAATATTCTCATGATTTACAAGTAGTTGAAAACATTAGAGATATTGTTTGTAATCAGCTGGACAAAATATATAACAATAGCCTAGTGGTTTTTGGACATTTTACTGCAAAAATTTTACATATTGTACCTTTAAGTTAAGTGCAAAGTATGCATATACAAACATTTCAGTATTTTGAGAACGTAGGGAGATCAACTCGATTACGTCATTCACAGCGATTCATGGGAGTGGGCGGAGCTAAAGAGCATTTTGAAGCATGTTGCTTTTTTCCAACTCTCTGATTGGTGTAAATTACTGTACAGCATCATGGGTAATGTAGTTTTTCACCAGGAATTCCACTGTTAAACACGATTATTTTAAAAAAATAAGCTGAAATAATGTGGGCCGACGGCTTCAACAGATGCAACAATACAAAATCTTTAAAAATCTATTTCCTTATGGAGAAACTGAATGGAGTTTTTACTTCCGGAACCCAACTGTTGCGCACTATTGGTTCGGGCCTAGTTAGGACACCATGTTATAATAAAAATCTCCAACACACGTTCACGTAACAATGTCTGCTCTTGCGTCAACACAATATGCAGGTGGTGCTCTCTTGAACGTGTGTTTGAGAATAATATTTTGTAAAAAAAAAAAAAAAATCGCAAACAAAGCACTTGCGTTGCTTCATAAAACTAAAGGTGAACCACTGGAGTTGGATGGATTACTTTAATGATGTCTTTAATACCTTTCTGGGACTTGAAAGCGGTAGTTGCGTAGGCTTTCAATGGAGGGAACAAAAGTCTTACGGGTTTGGAACAACATGAGGGTGAGTCATTAATGACAGAATTTTCATTTTTGGGTGAACTAACCCTTTAAAGTTTTTTTATTTTTACATTTGTATCATTAGATATTCGAGTAAGTTGAAACCCAATTCTTACATTTAAAAGTGTAATAATAAAAAAATCTGGTTCAATCCTGTGAATTCTGGGGTAGGCTAGGATCCATCTGTTGTATACTTCATTGCCTGGGAAACGAAGGAAGCATTTGGAGACCGCCTTCGAATTGGGACAGCCTTCGTTGTGCTCTTTAGTCAGAATTTATTTGACACAAAGGTCTCATTTGCACTGGGGATTATTCAAATCACTATAAATATGAGCAATAGTAATAATAATTCTTACCTCTGCTAACAGCACTGCTCATCTATCTGAGATAAATTTTGTTGTGTTGCTGGTGGAAGAAACACCGGCTGAGGGAGATTACAGAGCAGAGATGCACGGAGATGTTAATGACTTCCTCATGTGAAGGCAGCGGGATAAAACATACAGTCCCTTTACACGGTTAGCGCAGCCGCGGGGGAATTGCGGTGTGAACGATTTGAAGAGGGGGCTGAAATTAAACTTGCTCCGAGGGGGTAGATTCCCTCCCGTCCCGCTCCATTTTTGATCTCATAGAGCCGGAAGGGGATAGGTCACCTGTGTAATTTGGACTAACACAACAGGCATAAATTGATGTGGGTTGTGTTTGTGTGCGCTCTTAAAAACTTGTGTGAGCCCTTAATGAGAAAAATATGTCACGGCCCTCGAGAGCCACCTTTCCCCCGCTCTCTTTTCTGTGATGGTAAACATTTATGACAGTCTTGTCTTCACATGCAAAGTAGAATCAAACAGTGAGGTGCTTTATGTCAATATTGAAAATGATCAAGTAGAAATACGGAGAGTGTGAACCCACCACTTTCGGCCTGCGTTTGTTTCCTCTCGGGGCAGCAGCACCTGCGGTGCAGTGACGGGTCAGTACACAGATATCTCCTCCCCGTAGTCTCTCGGGACGGGCACCGGGTTTTAGACTAAACACGGCAAAGACAAGCAAACAGCACACAGCTCTCAAAACACAGCACACGCGAGACTGAAGATGACAGTCCACGTGGAGCACAAGCGTGCAGTTTCTGAAAATATTTGAGCATAAAACAAACTCGGCACATTACAGATGCCATCAACATCCTCGTCTATAGACAAAATATTATCAAATAGCTGAACGGATGATCAAATAAAACAATGAGACACGAGAAGTCGTGCGTTACAGCACACGTCAAAAAGTGGACTGCTTAAAATCTCCTTAACAGTGCTCAAATCCAGAGCATGCCCTCAAATGGCTTACTGCGCTCTCTTTTTTTTTAAATAAAATAAAAACGAACATCAATATTCAAATAGTTAAAGGGATAGTAGAAAAAAAAAAAAAAAAAAAACTCATGTCGTTCCACACCTGAATGATTGATTTTCTTCTGTGAAAAACAAAAGATGACATTTTGAAGAATCTTGGTAACCAAACAATTTTGGTTATCAATTGACTTTCATTGTATGGACAAACAAACAAAAAAACGATATGTTCCAGAGAGGAAAGAAAGTCACACAGGTTTGGAGCCTCATTAGGGTGAGAAAATTATGCCAGAATTTTATTTTTGGATGAACTATGGATTTAAATGTATTAAAATTAAAAACTGAAAGAACAGTTACTGCAAAAGTAGGCCTATAGTATTATATATATATATATATATATATATATATATATATATATATATATATATATATAGGATTATTGTTTGTGAATCACAAAATCAAAATAAATGCTACTTACATTCTTAATGGATGTTCCAAGCCGTATTGGGCACAATTCATGTGTGAACGTTATTTAAATACAGTTAATAAAAAACTGTACAACAAGGTTCAGTTTATTAATATTAGTTAACGCTTTATGTATCATGAACTAGCATTTTATTATAAACCTACTTTTTATTGTTAATTCATGTTTTTTTTTCATAATAAAGTTAATTTATACAAGTTGAAAAGTCTCTCATCATTTGCACACTCAAGTTGTTTCAAAGCTGAATTTCTTTCTTCTGCTGAACTCAAAAGAAGATATTTTCAAGAAGGTTGGTATTTTGGATCAAACATTTTTACGTACCAATTGACTTTTATTGTATGGACAAACAAACAAAACTTCATGTTATATCATTAAATATAGGATTATTATTAGTAAAACACAAGATCAAAATTGATGCTACCTACATTATTAATGGACATTCCAGGCCTTATTGTGCACATATCATGTGTGAATGTTATTTAAATACAGTATATAATGATAATAATAATAATAACTGTACAACAAGGTTCAATTTTTTTAACATTAGTTAATGCTTTAAGTCATGAACTAGCATTTTATTAGAATTTATTAATCTAGCTTAATTAAATTTTATTTTATAAACCTACTTTTTATTGTTAATTCATGTTGGTTTTTCATAATAAAGTTAATTTATACAAGTTGAAATATTAATAAATTAGTGTGTGTAGAGATGAAGAAACATAGATTAAATGCTATAAAAGTATGTTTTATTGTTATGATGCCTAATGCATTAACTGTTTATACTTTATTATAATGGATAAACTCAATTCCTACCCCTTTTTTTTCTAAAATACCCCATTTTACACAGAAATGTGACAGATTATTAAATAATGTGCTTATTGACTATTATAGAGTAGCTTTAAAGGGATAGTTCACCCCAAAATGAAAACTCTGTCATCATTTACTCAGCCTCAAGTTGTTCCAAACCTGTATGAATTTCTTTCTTCTGCTGAACATAAAAGAAGATATTTCGAAGAATATATTTAATGGGACCCATTGACTTACAACATGTTTGGTTCCCGACATTCTTCATAATATCTTCTTTCGTGTTAAGCAGAAGAAAGAAATCCATACAGGCTTGGAACAAATTAAAGTTGAGTAAATGAGCTGAGAACCAACCTTTTAACATGTGGCTCATCCAATCAGAATTTACAGTCTGCACTATCTGTTTCATAATATGTGATTTACAGTCTAAATTGAGGAGAAGCTCTTGAGTAAGGCTGGTCGGGCTGACGTCCACACCCACAGGGTGAAGCGCAGGTCTTACGCCTTGTGTCCTATCACTCCGGCTCTGTAAGGCTGATCTGTAATTTGGCTCCGAGATGCAGCTGCCTTCATCCACCACCTCAGAGCCACAATTAAAAACTGCAGAGAAGTGGCAAGCAACGCTCTGGAAGGAGGCCCTTCTCTAATATGAGAGCCCATAATGACAGACTGAGCCACCTCAATGAGGATGAGCTGAGGGATGAGGAGAAAAAGATAGATAGAGAGAGAACAACATTGGATTGTGAGACCGCAGACCAAATTGTCAGAAACTAGCTAGAGGCTTTTCGTCTGATGTGTTAAGCTTGTGTTTTCCAAGATGGGTTTATTGTGGGAAGGGATAGCATGTAGAGACCCCGATTGGGATCAAATGTGGAGGCCGCACTGGGTTTACCTGACCCCGAGCTACAGGGCGAAGGTCACGGGGTTCAGCGACCTGGTCAACAGTTCTCCTGACAGTCTCTAAACGTTTCACTGCCGCTCACCTCAATTTGACTCCAGAGGAGCTAAATATGTGAACGCATTCCTGGGGATCACGTCACCTTTGTGCTGGTTATGTTGTTTGGAGACGATCTTTTGTCGACCTGCGAGACGGTAAATATTGTCTCTTGCGTCTCCTTTCACACTTGCGTTATTAGCTTAACCATGCCACACTTCCCAGGGTGCTTGATTTATGAATATTCAAATATCTGCTTTGTGACATAAGTTAAATTGTTTGCATATTTTCTACTAAAGAGTCAATTCAGCAGCGCTGGACTCGAATTAGCCGGTTGTTTATTTGACTGCAAGCAGGGTGATGTTTTTGTTTGCTTTGGTCAATCCGCTGGATTTATCTCTTTCTAACGTGCCCCTGTATATTTGGACAGACGTCTGACCCTTGTCTCCTGTAAATGAGCTGCTAATCCCTGTCGTGACTACTGTAAGCTGCTCTCCTCCCTGTTGCCCTCCCCTGGACAGAGGGGGCAGTGCTCAAAACACAAGCAAACCTTCACCAGACCCTCAGAGCCACCAGAGATGTACCACACAGATCCTAGAATGGTACTATATTCATGTACCATGGTATTTACATGGATCTCCAAGGAAGTAAAAAAAAAAAAAATATATATATATATATATATACATTATTGATTAAGTTTTGCTACATCGATCAATACTTTTTTTAATTGAATAAATAATAAAAAAATATATATCTTATTAATGCATGTTCCTTGTTCATGATTCAGAGGTGCACTTTTAATGTATCAAATCAAATTCAGACCGATAAAATCAAGTCCTATTCAGCTTGTGTGTGTGTGTGTGTGAAATATTATTTTTCATTGAGAAATATAACACCACAGCTATAACGATAACAATATAGAGAAACGATCGCTTTCAGAACGATTTTTTCCAGCCGTTGAATGATACAGCCAATCAGCATCCATTCTAATTTAAAGGCTCGTGCTGAGTCGCGCATTTAAAATGGTGGACGACTTTGCGGAGAAGTTAATAGAGTACCTCAGGGATGACGTGTTTTTGTAGGCCAACCCGGAAGTTAGCGGGTTCCCTCCATCAAAAGCCTATGCATTTTTCCCATAGACTTTTGGAAAATCGCAAAAAATAAGCTCTGTGTTTAACAAAGGGTTATGACACTTACACGTTTTGCCCATCAAGATAATCTTTAGGACACAACATTTATACATTTTGAAGCCTAAATAAAGTCGTCAGATATAAGAGGCTAACAGTAGGCTATAAACGGACTACAGCACACCATGGTCGCGGATCAACGTTGTCACCACCAAGCATCCTCAAACTTTATTTAATAAACAATTTTATTTAAAAACATGCTCGCTGATTATGATCTGCACTGTGTATGAACATTTATCCACTTTTTCATGAGAAATGCTGTCCAAATGTCCTGTTTGTTATGACGTCTAAAGTCCCCGCCAAAGGAAGTAGTCCTTTTTAGCAATTTGTTAGCAACCGCCGTTTTTAAGACACAATAAAGGTTTAAAAAATCACAAGCTGGTTATAACTGGTGTGTTTTATGTCATAGATCAAAACGTGAAAATATTTAGAGGCTTTGTTAACCACAGACCTTATTTCCAACCTGGTCTCATGACGAAAACGTACCCGTGAGTCGAAAATGTACCAATGAGTACATATCACTGCAGTTTCGATGCAAAATGTCCACTGAGCGGCGCTAAAAGCATGTTACTTTTTTTTTTTTTGCTTTTTCCGGAGCAGATAATGGGGTGAATGCGGTACGTTTTTATGACGTTGCGTTTTAGACGAATCGCCGCGGTTCTTGATTTGACATTTGCGCTCCGTTTCATATTAAAATAACGTCCCACTGACGCTGCGCCTAATCCTACCTGATAGTGCTAACCAAAGCAAACCTGACGTAAGAAGCGTCTGCGATTGTATACTGTTTTTCAGCTCGTTTAGATCTCTCTTTGAGCTTTATGTTTTATTTTTTGCCGTCAGTTGCCTTTCACGGGATTCGTACCCAGGCAGGGGGTGGGAAATCGACGTCTCGTCGTAAGTCCAACTCCGTATCGGCTGAGCTACCGAGCAAGCTTGATGCCAAAAAAAGCGAAACGCATAGAGCCAGAAAGTACGTTCGTTTACAAATCGGGCACTCTGGTAAGAAACGTTTTGAAGTCGTAACATAATATTGCGTGAGGAGACGTGAAAACGAGTCCATAATCTGACCCCGGCCGTCATCGAAACCGTGTGTAAAAATGAGCCAAAGCGCTCATTGACATTTTACCATCCTCTAGCGTTCGTTTCTGTCGGAAACTGCAGCGAGACATATGCATCGGTATGTAATTTCGTGTCTCGCGAAAACGTGCCCATGGGTACGTCTCTCCCATGAGACCAGGTTGCTTATTTCAGGCGATTTAGCAAAAACACATTCAAAAAACCCATTGACTTTGGGGCGATGGAACCGGAAGTCCTAAAATGCTAACTCGCTTCCGGGTTTTGCCTACAAAAACACGTCATCCCTGAGGTACTCTATTGCAGAGGTCCAGAAAAAGCCACCACTGTTTGATAAGTCAAACCCCCTTTTCAAGGATACATTAAAGAAAATGCATATGTGAAAAACAATTGGTCATATCCTCGTAATAAATGGTAAGAAGTATGAACGTTAGGCTAGCAAATGGTGTAAAATAAAATGAACTCTGGTATCCAGCGCTAGTTTCAACAACAATGTCTAGCTTCCTTTGAAGATGCAGTGAAAAAAGATTAGGTGTTGTTTTTATTCCACTATATTGAGTTTGTAAGCCAAATTGACTGTTAGATTAGATCGATTACACTAGCTATTCACTCGAAACATAGCATGCTGAGGACATCTGCTGCTTAAAGCCATGTAAATGCAATGAGAACAGCAAAAAACATGTTGTACACACTTTGAAACCGCAGTTTAGAATAAACAGACCGTTATCGTTCGTTGGTGTGGACGCAAATGTAAGGTTGCATTTGAATGCTGCATACGTCATCAAGGATGTCGTATTGAAGAAAAGTAACCATAATAAAACTGTTATTCCTCGCAAGGTGTAAAATACTGTAATTTCTTTCTTACTTTGCAATGTAACGGTTGCTTTTCTCAAATGAGACCGCCTCGATGATGCATGCAGCCTTCAAATGTGACCTAACCTTCGAAATGAGACGCAGCTATAGTTATCATTCTTGGTGTGAATGGGCCTTATGACTTTAAAACAATAGTTCCATTCCCTATTACTGTATCTACACAAGTGTGGATAAAGATTTGTATTGTTTTTAAAAAATGTCTCTTCTGTTCACCAAGGCTGTATGTATTTGATATAGCAAAAACATTAAAATTTTAAAATATTATTACAATTTTAAATAACTGTTTTGATGTTATAGCTGAATTTTCAGCATCATTACTCCAGTCTGAAGTGTCATGAGCCTAATCATTTTAATAGGCTAATTTGTTGCTCACAGTCGAAAACAGTTCAACAGCTGCTTAATATATTTTTTAATGGAAACGGTTATGCATTTTTCAGAGTTTTTTGATGAATAGAAAGTTCAAAAGCACAGCATTTATTTAAAAATTATGTTTTTTTTTGTATGTAAAAGTCTAATGTAACGTGTCTTTGCTGAATAAAAATATTAAATTCTTTCTTTCATAAATTAATTAAAAAAGAAAATACTAATATATGAATTACGTTTAAAAATATATGATCAGCACAACCATGTGAATGAAAATAAATTAACATGAATTTCATGATTTTCAAAGGAAGAACTTCTAACCGTCACATGATCCATTCCACTCATTTACTTATTTGATTAGTGAAAAAAAAACATAAATATAAATAGTATTAAAAATATAAAAAGTATTTAACAATTCTCACTGTTAACTAGTTGTTTATTTGTATGCATATTACTAGGATATTTGCTGTTTATTAGTACTTATAAAGCACACATTAATGCCTTATTATACATGACCGTATTCTATATTTCTACCAATACCTAAACTTAACAACTACCTTATTAACTATTAACAAGCAATAATTCGGGCTTTATTGACGCAAAAGTCAGTTATTTCATACATAGCTTTTTCTTCTTTTTAAATTTTTCCAAAACGGTCCATGTATTAAATATAATAATACAAAAAATTCCAACTTTCCTATAAAATCTGAATAGATCTCTAACATCTGCTGTAGGGCAGGTACATCCAGCACAAAGATTTTTTCTGCATTTAATCTTTCTCTCTATGTATATATTCTCACAGTCTAAATGCTAAAGTCCTGCGCTCCAGGCAAACTGACGGGAACTGATGCTTGTGACAATAAACCACAGTCCTTAAACACACTGTGGGACATCTGAGCATCCCGGCCCTGCTCTCACCACAAACAATTCATCTCCTCAAGTTTTTCATAGAACATTACTTGTGGTGCACTGCTGTTTGCCACGTAATAGATTTACAAAAAGTCCCTGTCGCCCAAGAGCACACCGCAGAATTACAGTGTGAAATGATGAGAAAAGCTCAACGTTCACTAACTGACAGGCCATTAGACCCTTCACAATGTGACAGGAACTCCTACAGCGGTCACATTAACAAAGACTGTAACTTCCTACTGAAACGATTGAGGTTTAAAGGGTTAGTTCACCCAAAAATGAAAATTCTGCCATTTATTACTCACCCTCATGTCGTTCCAAAACCGTAAGACATCCGTTCATCTTCAGAACAAGAATGAAGATCCTTTTGATAAAATCTGAGAGCTTTCAGTCCCTCCATAGACTAATTAATAATTATAATTAGTAATTTATATAATACTAATCTCCTCACTTATATATACATATGCTCCTACATATAAGTTACCTTAGTAGAAAATCTGACATTTAATCACTAACATGATTTTACGACTATAATAATTAGAGCCCCTTACCCGTTGCATGATGTAATTCCATTAAGTGAAAAACGTGCTCGGAAATAAAAACAAAACAGTGTGGTATTCAAAAACAAAGTACTTTATAGTTGATGTCAAAGACAAACATTAGAGCAAAGGTCCCAAGAAAAGTTCTATTGTAACAATGGAAAAACAAAGTGACAAAAATAATATGCATTTCTTACATTTTGTAAACCTAGAACTGTTCTCGAGCCACAGTGGTCACAGGTATTACTGGCTGATAAGTGTTTTTTTTCATCCTTTTGGACAAACCGAAGATATATCTGACAAACATCTGGAAAAAAGCCCTTTGATGATTCCAGATGTTTCTAAAGGAATGACCCTAATCTTTTCCTAGTCTTCCTCCAGCCCCAAAAATACATCCAGAGAAAGAGTAGAAAAAACGAGAAGAGAAAAGAAAAGAAAGCAAAAGAAGTCACACAGACAGTCTAACGTGTGACGTAGTGTGTAGTTCACCTAAAACAATGCTCTACATAAATACAATAAAGTCTAGAGTCTGTATGTCACAAGTGCTAGATAACTTTCTTCTTGTTGTTGTTGTAAAATATTCAAAAGTCATTTTTCTTTCATTCCTTTTTTTAAACAAGTAAAAAGCACATCCGTCGGACACCAAGAGCATCGTTCCGTCTGCGAACTGACCAGAAACAGAGGAGGAAAGAAGAGCTTCCATCCCATGCGTTCTCCAAAGCCTCAACCCTCCCGTGTTCCTACTTTGTGCAAATATGTTACAAGGACAGACAGGCATGCTGACGCACAAACCATGCAGAAATCTACAGCTGTGAAGGAAAGAGAATGAAAGAAACTTCACCCTGGCCTTCAAATAAACAACTGCTCAGGCCAGACCTCATGGCAAATTAGCAGGAATGACAAGAAAGGTAAGAAAAAAGAAAAAAACAAACAAACAAAAAAACAAATGGAATGCAGTTTGTTTTCTTTTATACAAAACAAGAGCAAAGAAAAAAGATGTCCCTTTGACAAGACTATTGATAGGCTGCCGCTAGTATTATTGCAAAGTGGTCTGTGAGTTTGATGGCTGTCCGGTTTGAGTATTACTATTATGTCGCTTTACGTTTCCAGGACTCTTTCAAATCAATGTCAGCCTTCGCACTTCATTCTTGAAAGTAAAATCGCATGAGATTTGATGGATATGATGCTGCAAAAATGCCCGAAATTGCTCGGAAGGAGTAACAAGACGCAGATTTTACAAAACACAAGAGTCCCGAGAGTGACTGCATATAAATAAAACCCTTACATTATCACAAAATCATGTGCAGGTTGCTTTTCACCCTCAAATCAAAAGGAGGCTTAAAGAAAATGCTTATTATTTTTGAGATTTCTTGCATTACTTTCAAGACAATTAAGCACATTTCCCAACCTAATACTCATGAATGTAATTTAAACAGACATTTTACTTTTCAGTTTTTTGTTAATTCTCTATAGATTCTCATTACTATAATAAAAATACTGTATTTTTTTAATTATTTAAAACTGCAGTCTGTAAGTTTTGCCTCTTTGTCGCCATCTCTGTTTGAAACCTGCAATTGCAGTTGTTTGCGGAATTATCATCTTTACGCGGGTCGTGGATCGGCACGGCTCCTCAGCGCGGATGAATCTAACGTTTTCTGTCAGTCACCGCACCGATGTGGATACTGTACTTCAGAATCACAGATTATAGTCTCGAAGTATGACCAAAATAAGAATTTTCACCGGAAAATAGTAACAGATCTGCCACTTTTGTTCTGACCAACTGAGAAAAAAAGCTTAACAATAAAATCGCGCTGCCAATGGTGATAAAATCTAACGATCGTTTAGCTCGGATCACGTCAAACCGTGCAAATTATTATTATTGTATACTTTTTTCTCAAATTGTTAATGTTAACAACATCAGCATTGCGTGAGTATGTGTATTTATTAGCATTACTTGTAGATTTCAATTTAAGTAGCCACTCCGCAGTCCAATGTCTTTTGCTTTTGACTAAGGGTGAATCTCCAGTTGTCACTGATGATTGTCATTTGGACTTTTCTGGATTACAGTCCGTCATCAAAATGATAAATTTAATTATTCCAGCTGCTTTGAGAAAAGGCTATAAATGATCCGCTACTAGCAGTATCCTCACAGCCTATAAGCTGGGACTCCTTTTTCATGTAAACAGACGTGATGTAATGATGCAAAGACAAACGGCTGCATGCTCGAATTACCTGCAAAAACCTACCAGTACCCATTTATTAGAAAACATTATTACAAGCTTACCGTTGTGAATCGGGCTAAGGTAAGGAGATATTTGTGAACATTGGCTGGTTATGCACGATGATTTTGGATCATTTTTAAACAAAAAAGTTACAGACTGCAGCTTTACATTATTTTGTGTGTAATTTGGCTGAACAGACAGCCACAGCCCAAACTCAGAGCCAGTGTTGCTTCATTTTCTTGAGGCAAAATGTGATTTCTTACATCTTTTCCTTTGATTTTGGGGTGAAATACAACCAGGATGTGTTCTTGACAGGCTAAAATAACTCAAAAGAAAATGAAACGAAATCCATCTTGGATCACTGTCGGTATCTACTCTACTCGATCTATCCAAATGGACTTCTACCAATGGAAATGTACAGTGTCAGTCAATGATATTTTTCACGGGACTTTTGTATGAGAGTTTAGAGAGCACACTGTAAAACTGAAGCCTTGAACCGCAAAGATCGGTTTGATCGAGTGTTTACAATGCCAGAGTAATGCTACTGTGAATGCAAGAAACCAATAAACAGTGCCTTCAGTGGAACCAGCGAACAGCCGAAGCCAGACCACGTACTGAAATATATCACTTTGCAATACTAGTTTTCTTATTTGAGTCAGCAATCTTTATAATATATAATATATCTATAGATCTTTGTAATATAAATCTACTATAAACAGAACGTAGTAAATACACAATTGTCATAATCATTATACAAAGTAAAAGCATCTCCCTCCCACCGCATACAAAAAAAACAAAAAACAAATTAAAAAAAGACTCTAAAACAAGAAACTAAAGACTTGAGCATGTAAAACACATTGTCAACTACATAAAGACTGACAAATGAACAAGTACATAATCCAAAAGTAAAAAAATAAAAATAATAAAACAGGACAAAGGAGCACAACAAGGCAAAAAAAACAAAAAAAACAAGAAAAACGGACAAGAAAATAATGGGCACGGACCCAAAGTGGAGTAGTCATACATGACAGGCATATATAAAAATGAAGTCGAGGAACAATGGCAACGGTGAGTCAAATCTCCTGCCTTAATGCGTCTCATATTGAACATGACACACAGAAAAAGAATGCCAAAGGTAGTTGCCGAGAGGCTAAACATGAGTCAGGGGTTGTCAAACAAATCATCGCCTCTTCATCAGTCCAAAATCGAATAAAGTTCAATGTACAATCAAAGTCAAGCCAAATGATCTACTGTCAGCATGCATAATTGCGTATATATACAATTCTATGTGCCGTTTCGAAGGCGACTATGTCAATGTCCCATGCAGATTGTCTGAGTATCACAGTCGTCTCAGAGGCGTTTACGATTGTTTTCTGAGTGGAAGCTGGTGGTCCCGCTACTTCCTGGGTTGTGTCATGTGACGAGCACATGTTCGGTAGCACCTGCCTCTAGCGAAAGGCCCATAACCCTCCTCGCTCAGGCCTGTCGGCAGGAAACCAGCGCTAAATCTCACCAGGTGGCACGTCTGAAGGCTCAGTGGTACATTTAAAATCGGTAACCAGCCCTTTTCCGCTTGTTTCAAAGGTGTCAATAAAACTGACCATCTGCTGAGTAGAATAATAGTAGTGATACGCTAGTGCCCTTTGATAAACTGTAAAGTAACCGGAATACTAGACATTCATAGCTATATAAAAGTACAACATGTCGAGAGAAGGAAAAAAATAGAAAGTTTGTCTCGAACTACAAATCGTATGACGCGTGGTCATCGCAGCCCTATCCGATATGCTCGCAGCTAGTGGGTTAACAGCGAACTCATGCTCGTTGGCGCTGTTAATCTACGACGGTTGAATTCTTAACTTGGCAGATGGAAAGCTGCATGCTGGTTAACCTTTCGTCGTGGAGGTGCGTATTTGGTCATTAGAGTTGAAATGAGTCGCTACATTGGCTTGCCTTCTAAAGCGCTCCAACTAAATTTTGCCCTCGGATAGCTGGCAACTACCTTAAAGTTCGTTTGTCAGTGACACTTTAAGTCATGTAACATCCAACACAAGCACAGTAAAAATGAAGGAACATAAAACAGGTCATAATGCGTGTGAAACATGAAGATATCTGCAGGGAGTTCTTGGTAAACATGCTGAGGGTTTCTCCATTCTTTAGGCCAGCCTTTGACCGTCGCGACAAGAAAAACCCAGGCGGCGAAACGTCGTCCCCTCCTGTAACTAGTTTAAGGCAATGTTCTTCTCGATCCGTCACGGAAACTCTTTTGAAAAGGCACAAACTCAAATTGTCACTCTCGTGGCTCTCTGTCGGGCTTCCCAGAATCCTTCGCCCTCTCTCCCAATCACATCGTCCACCCCTGTGGGTCTCTCGTCATGAATGTCAGAAGCAGTAACTCGGATGGCGAATGGAACGAGTCACTTTTTTTCTCCGAGATAAAAGAAAAACAGACAAACGAACAGACGACAAAAAAAAAAAAAAAAAAAAAAAAAAACGTAGACCCACAGCCGAAATCAATCATGTGGACTATAGTGGCTCTGGAAAATAATGAAAAAAAGTTTATGTCGAAAGCACCAGCTCTCACATCTAACAAAGAAACATGAGTCTATGTCCTGCTCAAATGTTAAGTGTCCCTGCGGACAGACCAGGATACACGATCCTGGACTTGCTGCCACGGACAGAGACAGACTAACACGGCTGAGACGTTTGTCACACTCTGGGTGTCACGGAGATTTCTTCAGGCCGTTTCGGATCCCGTGCTCAAAGTGCGCACATCGCGGGACAAAAAATGAAACGGATGGAGAGAGTAGAGTGACGTCAGAGGCCTTGAAGAGGCTCTGAGCTGAGAGGGTCACCAAGGCAGTCGAGCGGACCTTCTACAATGGAGGTTCCTCTTCCATAGGCTCCTCTTCTGTCCTGTGGGGCGACACACACAAAGGTTCTTAGTTACGTCTTACGTGAGAGGTTTTCTGGTGATTTTCAATGACGTCTCGAGACATTCGTGGCTTATTAAAATCATGATTACATTTAATCACCAACAGAATATTTCAGAGCTGAGCATAGGTACAAATGAATTTGTATTCACTATAAGTGTTTATGACTTTAAGATTTTATTCATTTTAATATATATATTTTTTTTCTTCTAGAACTGGGAATCGCAGTTTTAAAATTCCAAGATATTTTACAGGTTTCCTCGCCTCTAGAAACCCTACACACACACACACACACACACACACACACACACACACACACACACACACACACACACACACACACACACACACACACACACACACACACACACACACACACACACACACACACACACACACACACACACACACACACACACACACACACACACACACACACACACACACACACACACACACACACACACACACACATTAATTTTGAATAAGATTTTATTTTTACATTTTCAGTTTTATTTTTAGTTTAAGTTTTAGTAGTTTTCTTTTTTAAATATTATTTTGTGTGAGTTAATTTTGCATTATTTAATTATATTATTTTTATTTCAGGTTTAATAATTTTAGTACTTAAACTTATTTCATTTAGTTGCCAAGGAAACATTTCTAATTTTTAAGTTTTCTATTTATATTTTATATAATTTCAGCTTGATTTCAATTAACAAAATGATTTTTAATTGCTTTAGTTAACACTTACACAAATAACTCAAATATAATGTGTTTTAAAAAAGACCCATATTACTTGAGATCCTTCAGTAAGAAGATTATATATATATATATATATATATATATACATACACACACACACACACACACACACACACACACACACACACACACACACACACACACACACACACACACACACACACACACACACACACACACACACACACACACACACACACACACACACACACACACACACACACACACTACTGCTCAAAAGCCTGGGATCGGTAAGATTTTTAATGTTTTTAAAAGAAGTTTCGTCTGCTCACCAAGGGTAAAAATACAGTAAAAACAGTAATATTGTGAAATATTATTACATTTTAAAATGACTGTTTTCTATTTGAAAATATTTTAAAATATTCTTGTGTTGGCAAAGATGAATTTTCAGCATCATTACTCCAGTCTTCAGTGTCACATGATCCTTCAGAAATCATTCTAATATGTCAATTTGCTGCTCAAGAAACATTTAATGTGTACAATTGTACAAAATATTTGTGTACAATATTTTTTTTCAGGATTCTTTGATGAATAGAAAGTTCAAAAGAACAGTGTTTATCTGAAATCGAATCTTTTGTAACATTATAAATGTCTTTACTGCCACTTTTGATTGATTTAATGCATCCGTGCTGAATAAAAATATTCATTTCTTTAATTTCTTTTCAAAAAAATAAAAATAAAAATTCTTACTGACCCCAAACTTTTGAACAGTAGTGCACTCTAAAAAATGCTGGGTTAAAAACAACCCAAGTTGGGTTGAAAATGGACAAACCCAGCAATTGGGTTGTTTTAACCCAGCGGTTGGGTTAAATGTTTGCCCAACCTGCTGGGTAGTTTTATTTAACTCAACTATTGTTTAAAAATTACTGTATTGCTTAATTAAAATTAACCCAAAGTATGTTGGAAATGAACATTTATTAATGTTCAATGAATAATTAAACAATAAACATGTATTAAATTGCTTATTAATAAATGTATATTAATAAACTATGAAACTATTAAATTTATATTAATAAAATATTAACGCTTATTAATAAACATTCACCTTTTGTCTATTATTGTTGTCTCTAATTGCATCTGGTTTTTAATTTCCCAACTATTTTGGGTTCATTTTAAGCTAGCCATATAGCAATTTTTAGATAATAGTTGGTTTAAATAAAAGTACCCAGCATGTTGGGCAAATATTAAACCCAACCGCTGGGTTAAAACAACCCAATCGCTGGGTTTGTCCATTTTCAACCCAACTTGGGCTGTTTTTACCCAGCATTTTTTAGAGTGTGTATAATGTTACAAAAGCTTAGTATTTCAGATAAATGCTGTTCTTTTGAACTTTCTATTCATCAAGGAATCCTGAAAAAAAAAAAGTAAACAATTGTTCTCAACATTGATAATAATAACAAATATTTCTTGAGGAACTATTCATCATATTAGAATGATTTCTGAAGGATCATGTGACACTGAAGACTGGAATAATGATGCTGAAAATTCAGCTTTGCCAACACAAGAATACATTACTTTGTAAAATATATTTAAATAGAAAACAGTTATTTTAAATTGTGATAATTTTTCACAATATTACTGTTTTTACTGTATTTTTAATTAAATAAATGTAGCCTTGGTGAGCAGATGAAACTTCTTTTAAAAACATTAAAAAGCTTACCGATCTCAAACTTTTGAACGGTAATGTATGTAATATGTAATGTATGTAATATATATATATATATATAATGGAGCCATTGATCTCAGTGACATTCCCACTGAAAAGTAAGTTTATGTGTTAGATCAGAAAAAAATGATAAGAACAGATTTGACCTAGCATTTGACCTGTAGGTGGCACTGTAATTGAATTTATATGGTATTCCTAGTGAATCTATATGGTATTGAATAGTCAGCAATATGTACAAAGTGTAGGGATACAAACTCATTTCAGAGATAATGCATCACTTCCTGTTTGGTGTCAAATTCGCTGGTATTACTGGAGAATGATGTATGACATTTAGTGGATTTATGAGTCTTGGTCTGAATATGACCTTAAACAGTTTTGTAGGACTAGTAGCAGCATAAAAACAGGATGCAAATTTATTTAAAATGATGCATGGCAGAGTTTTGCAAAATTTGAATATTCCATTTGAGAATTTTCGAGGAAATCAGGAGGAAATTGAAACAACCAGATTCATGGAACTTCCAAAGCATCAAGAGAGGAAAAAAGAATTTTGTTTCAAAAGTTATCAGCTCAAACGTTGGCGAAACTGACAGCTTTGAACTGCTGTCTGGTGCCGCTAGAGTGTTTGAAAGACTGACTCCAAAATTGGCACAGAGAGTTTTTGGAGCTTCCGCAAAAAAAGTTTGCCAAATGAGGCTGCCACAGACACCAAGCCAGAAAACAGAAAATTGAAAAATTAAAGTTAAAATAGGTGTCAATAAGTAGGTGAAGGACAGGAAATAATGTGAGTCTGAACCCGTGCTGGGCACATGTATATACACATGTGTGTAAGAGTGTGAGTGTGTAAGGAAGGTCCAGAAACCTCAAGCATCTGTGCTCAATGTTGCCTGAGTGTTTTTAATTAGGACTCTGGCAGAGTGTGTCTCTCAGAAGCCTGACGCTGCTGGACGTCTGCCCCGCACCGGCCGCGCACATTCACAGAGTCCCGCCTGCCTATCACGGCTCATGCACACACTTGTCCTGTACCTCTAGACCCCTCACACAATCATAAATACACATGGGGTCACACAAACAGACACACTCAGGAGGCCTGCCATGAGTAAACATATGACGCATTCCAGGAATAAGGTAAAAATTACAGGCTGAAACTTATTTTCAAGCACATTCAATGAAAAGAGGTACTTAAACAAAAAATTTTGGAAGTCAAATAAAATATATTTTTTATAAAGTAAAAAATATTTTATAAATAATAAAATAAATATTGGTAATTATAGGTAAAACATGTTATTTGTGCCTTTGCTGTGTTTTTTAAAAAAAAGTAATGGGACCTAAACCGTATTTGTGGAATGTGCCATATGTCAAACACACACACACAAAGTCAAAGATAACTGCACCTCTTCCCCATGTGCTTGTTGGCTACAGACAGGGAGGCCATGGCGGTCACCGTCTCTGCCTCTTCAGTTTCACATCTCTGAGCCTCCAGCAGAGAGTAGCCCAGAGTCGAGGCAGATCGCTGCAGTGAGCGCCAGTATTTACCTAGGCACAAAACAAGGTCAAAGCTCAACCTTAAAAATGACAAAAAGCTTTATTAACTGGTGTAACGTCAAATACAAATAGCATGTAAAGAGATCACATGCATGCCAGAGTTACGACTAAACAGCAGTCTAGTCCATTTAACAGAATATTCTCACCATAAACTGCCCACTTGAAGAGGAAGACACCTTATGATATGCGGCCAATCATAATTTGTTTTGTTTTTACACATTGTTCAGGGGCAAGTTTATCTAATAAACTATACTACAAACAAACAAACAAAAAATGTTTTGTTTTTTGAATGTTATGTACAATATGAATCAGTCCATCAGTGAATAAATCATGAAACTGTGTGTACACTCACTCTGGATTTCCAGAACTTTCTCCATGGATTGAATGGCATTGGGGTTCGGCCTCTGTTGTAGCACGTCTTCAGGAATCGGATCCAACTGTAGGGAAGATTACAGATGTAAGATTAAAAACCATAGACTGGACAAAGATCCTTTTAAAAGGCTCTTTTAATTAAATAATTCAAAGGAATAAAAAAAAAAAAAAAAAAAAAATTATTTTAATATTTTAACACACCCACCCACACAAATATATACATATATTTTGTTTGAGTTTGCATAATGTATGAGTAATGTGTGCAAATAATATGTATATATAAATACATACAAATTAATGTATATATTTAAGAGAAATATGTTATTTATGTACAAAAAATGTATTTATATATAATATAAATTTTATAAAAATATAAATAAATACATATACTTGTAAATTTCTCAAATATATACATGGATGTGTTTGTATTTATATATACATAATAATTACACACAGTACACCCACATATATTAGGCAAACTCAAACTTTTATTTTGTATGCGATTAATCGTTTGACAGCCCTAATATATTATATATATATATATATATATATATATATATATATATACACACATACATTCAACATACATACGGGTCAACCTGTCAATCACATGAGATTGACCAATAGCGAACCACAAGCATACAATCAATTCCCTACAGACAATATCAAGTCCCGCCCTGCATTTTTCTTGCCGTTTCACTCGGATATACATTATAATAGGGAATAAAACAATAAGGAAAAAAGGCGATCACAACTCTTGTTTCATGCTAACTTTAACACAAAACTATGTTGAATATGATTTTGGAGAATACATACAACAAATCCACATCTTCATCGCATTATTTATGGAAGCAGACCTTGCTAGGTATTGTTTTCAGGGACCATCGATAGCTACCTGGCAATAAATGTATTAATAGCAAGGTTGTGTTTACGCTCTAACGGGGGCTCACAGATGTGCTGAAGGCTGTGCTTTAAATCTAGCCAACAATGTAGGGCTTTGTGCTTTGTCACAGCGCGTGGGCAACGAGACCTCATACTCCGGCAAACCCTCACGACAGCTCAGGGACCAGCGAGGCCACGGCCCAGAGGAAACAGCCAGTGTGCGACGCTGCATTCCTGATGTGGAATGATTCCATTTCCCCTTGGCTCTCGGCTGCATTTTTTCACCCCCACGCAAGAAAAAAAAGAAAAGAAAAAAGAAAATCTACAGCCAAGTGTTTCATATGCAAACATTAAAGATGAAGAAAAGGGCATGCATCCTGTCATTCATCCTTCATAAACCATTTACATGAAAAAGGACAACGGAATCAGGGTGGAGTGATTTTGAAATATTATCAAGTGTAGAGAAAGAAAGAAGAGGGAGAGATTATTCTGGAAGCTTTGGTTTAATTAAAACAAATAAGAGGACTGGAGGAGTTGGAAAAGGCCGTCTGAGGAGATTTTAATCCTGCTGTGGCACGACAGACATATCTATGGAAGCGTGTTTCCGCCACTGAATAAAAAATAAAAAACTTTACACAATTATCGACTATTTTTCTTGACTTGGCAATTGTGAGTTTATATCATTCAATTCTGACTTTATAACTCGCAATTGCGAATTTATATCACTATTCTGAGAGAAAAGTCAGAATTGCGAGTTTATATCTCTCAATTCTGAATTCATAACATGCCATTGCGACTTTATATCATGCAATTCTGGCTTTATATATCGTACACAATTGCGAGGTTACATCACACAATTCTGAGAAAAGAAGTCAGAATTGTGAGATATAAACTTGCAATTCTGAGAAAAAAAGTCAGAATTAGTAGAAAAAAAGTCAGAATTTCGAGTTTATAACTTTATTTTACGAAATTGTAAGCTTATATCTCGCAAGTCTGAGAAAATAACAATTGCGAAATGTAAACTCGCAATTGTGAAATCCGAATTGTGAGATATTATCACAGTTATACTTATATTTTTATTTAGTGGCAGAAACAAGCTTCCATACATATAAAACCCCTCGGCTTTTCTAAAAAAGAAAAACAAGAATCATCCTAGCACTAAAATATTAAAAGCACAATTAAATATACAGCTATGGAAAAAATTAAGAGACCACTCCAAGTTAAGAAATCAATGTTAAGTGGTCTCTTAATTTTTTCCATAGCTGTATATACGTTTTTGAAATTTTATTTGCGTCTTGGTGTTTCCATCCAGCATTTTCACACAATATTACAAAATTTGCATAAAAACTATGTGGATGCAGCCCAGCTAACAAAAACCGCTAACAAAAATATGCTTAATATCAATTTGCTTCCACCATGATTCTTCAATTGACACATTTCCAGCTCAGAAAATCTGGCCTCAAAGAAAATCCAGATTTTCCCACAGGTAGTGGTGTTCATCTCGTAAATACAATCATTCCGACATGACTCGAAGGCAGCAGTCCCATATGGAGGGGTGAAAAGTCTGCGTGTGTGAGGCCAGCTGGTCATTCATTCACACTTTCCCGCTGTGCGATGTGACTGTAGGTCAACACCCGTCCCCCCGATACGCTCCCGTAGGAATCCTCCCAGTTCAGCCCGGCCCCTCTCAGCTCTCCAATCCCGCTGCGGCTGCGACCCTCTCTTGCCCTGGCACTGGCCGAGGGGGAGGGGGCCGACCTGTCCGTCATGGTGATGGACGGCCCTGCCGCACGTCTATAAACTTTAATAGGTCTTGTCAGCGCACGCCAAGCTGCCTGGCAGGTATGAAACACATGCCAGTTGCCGGCATCCACCATGACAGTGGGATTTATTTTATTTTCCCCCTCGCCGCGGGCCTGAGTGCGAGGACCTTCACATTCTCCAGGATAAAGAAAAGCTTTTGTTAGGATGGTTTCTGTCAACCTGCCTGCAGCAATATAAATTCTGACTGTTTGAGAACGGGGCACGTCCTTCAAATATGGATGAAGCCAAGTGAACTGGGAACTTTATGCAAAACAGGGTTACCGAAAGAACATCCAACAGTGCAGAGAAGCAAAAATAAAGGTCGATAGAGTTTGCAATACATTAAGGCAGTGGTTCTCAATATTTTGGGCGATGTGCCACTGTATGACTAAAAGTATTGGAAAAACAAATTATGATGTACTTGTATAAAATGTAATTTTTTTTTTTATTATTATAATATAATTTCTGATAAATAATCGAATATTTATTGGTAAAATCAATGAAAATATATATATTTTTTTCAGTTTTTAATGTTTTGTTGAGTTCATATTTCACTGAAAAAAAAGAAAAAAGCCTAACTTTTTGCATTGTTCTGTAATTTTCTGTAAATGTCTGTGTTAAAAATCTACATAAAATAATTTAATTATACAAAAATGGCTTTTAAAAGACTAAAACTAAATGTTTAATATTATATATATATATATAACATAGCTAGTTTATATTGATGTAGTGAATAAAAAAATATTGCTTCGCAGAAGAATTATGAAAAGAATAGCTAACTGAATGATTCAATGAAAATTCTGCCATCCCTCCATTCATATCCACATGCTCATCACCAAAGAAGAAGCTGACGGAGAACCTCATTGGTTCTTGTGTGTTTTGTCAACATGGTAGATTAATAGGGGTTTATGTAAGAATTTTCATGTATTAACAGCTTTTTGTATTCCCAGTGTGTGAACAGCTTGTAGTGAAACTTAAAAAACAAGAC